>NC_048567.1:11862376-12132376 GCF_013265735.2 Oncorhynchus mykiss | reverse complement strand
ATGGAGGGAAGAGAGGGAGGGGGATATCAGAGGCAGGAAGAGAGGGATGGAGGGAAGAGAGGGATGGGGATATCAGAGGCAGGAAGAGAAGGATGGAGGGAAGAGAGGGGTGGGGATATCAGAGGCAGGAATATAGGGATGGAGGGAAGAGAGGGGTGGGGATATCAGAGGCAGGAATATAGGGATGGAGGGAAGAGAGGGGTGGGGATATCAGAGGCAGACAGAGAGGGATGGAGGGAAGAGAGGGATGGAGGGAAGAGAGGGATGGAGGGAAGAGAGGGATGGGGGAAGAGAGGGATGGGGATATCAGAGGCAGGAATATAGGGATGGAGGGAAGAGAGGGGTGGGGATATCAGAGGCAGGAATATAGGGATGGAGGGAAGAGAGGGGTGGGGATATCAGAGGCAGGAATATAGGGATGGAGGGAAGAGAGGGGTGGGGATATCAGAGGCAGGAATATAGGGATGGAGGGAAGAGAGGGGTGGGGATATCAGAGGAAGGAATATAGGGATGGAGGGAAGAGAGGGGTGGGGATATCAGAGGCAGACAGAGAGGGATGGAGGGAAGAGAGGGATGGAGGGAAGAGAGGGATGGAGGGAAGAGAGGGATGGAGGGAAGAGAGGGATGGAAGGAAGAGAGGGATGGAGGGAAGAGAGGGATGGAGGGAAGAGAGGGATGAGATTAAGTGATAGATGGGAAGGAAAGGATCAGGAGGGAGAGCCCCAAGCTTAGTCTGGGGAAAGAGAGGAGATGGGTGGAGCGAGGCTGGGAGGAGTGAGGGATGGGAATGGAAATAAACAGAAGTCAACAGGGAACAGATGAGGTGGTCACACTAAAGACAACTGGGTTCTGGCATGCATCAAGTATCAGTCTTTTACCATGAATTCATGATAAATGTATATTCTTGGCTTTTTCTAATTCTAGTGTAATTCTAGAGGAAACCAAACAATAAAAATATGATCATAAAAGCTGATGCTTTTATCCAAATCAAATATCCATATTACTGTATGTGGTCAATGTCAGACACAAACCCACAACTGTGGTGTAGTCAGAACCAAGCACAGTGCTCCACAGTGTCATCAATGAGATCATTCTCTTATCAAATGGTTTGATTCCTAAATCAGATCACAACCTGATCCCCCAAGTCATCAAATACAGTCAGAGTGGAGGAAGGCAACAACACACACGACTGGTTGGATTCTGACATACAGACAATTCTGACCTTCATTCAGTTGAGTCAATCTTCCAGGAAATGCAGATATTCCCACTGTCTTTAATCCAACACAACAACACACTGAACCCCATGACAAGATCCATCAACAACGCCTGACTCACCTCTAAAAACAACTAACTCTTTACAAATCTGGAAGATCCAACCAAGAAACTCTACCTCACTGAACCATCCAATCAGATTGAGTGTTTTTCAGGCCAGACATCCAATAAGGAGGCAGGAATTGAGCGAGGAGACGTTGATGGGGGGTGGGGGGTAATTTGGGGTCAATCAATAGAGCTGGCCTCCCTCTATCTTGTGGCTGCTCACCGTGCTAAAATCAATAGGAAAGCCAATAGTTCCCAGGCTGGGTCTAGATTAGTGAGCACACAACTAATCAGGCAGTCTGTGAAACTGACACCACGGCTATTAACCTATTGATACGCCAGGAGACACCAGTTGAAAATACACAGATGCGCCAACAGTGACACACGCATTCCACCACAGATTGACCTTCTGTCAGACTCTGACTCCCTGTAAGAGAACTTCATACTAACGTTTAGTTTAAAGTGGCACTCCAGTCTCCTTTTCAGCTCATTTAACACCTGATCTTCTTATTAACAAAAGGCACATCTCAATAGGTGGTCCAGGTAAGTAATGACATGGTACAAGTGGGGGGGGGGGGCTTTCCTCTCTTGATCTCTATTGCTCCTCTATTATTCCTTAAGAAAGGGGGAGGCTGATGGCATCAGAGGGCTTCATCAGACAAACTCCTCGAATGGCCTAATCCATAAAGTTACCACTTTCTTAGCTCAACACTATTTTCACCCCTAGGTGAGTGTACATTTCTGTATTTACACGTGATATATTGTTTTTCAACAAGAAAAGTTCCAAAATAGCTGGAGTGCATCTTTAATACAGGTCCCATGTGGCTCAGTTGGTAGAGCATGGTGTTTACAACACCAGTGTCGTGGGTTTGATTCCCACGGGGGACCAGTATGGGGAGGGGGTTAGAAAATGTATGCACTCACTACTGCACGTTGTTCTGCATAAGAGCGTCTGCTAAATGACTGAGATGTTTAAGTAAATCCAATGTATGTCTCCAACCCCCCCCCCCCCCCCCCCCCCACACACACACACAGCTGTGCTCTGTTTTCAGGCCTCATTGTCTCTCTAGTCAGAAACAGGATAGCATGGATGTTACCTCTGGAGCTAGACCGCAGGGTCAGAGAGGGGTCAGAAAAGGGACTCAAAATGGCTGTGAGTAGATGGCAGTTTCACTCAAATGCAGGTGTCTCTGATTGGTGCACTGGTCTGCATTAGTGAGAGTGGACTGTAAATGTCTTCTCATAAATAGATATCCATGGGTTATATTTCTATGGTAGTAACTCTATAAATAGTAATTCACATAGACTACTTTTACCATTTAAATAATTATTTAGACAATAATTATGTAATTGTCATTGACCATCATACCACATAGACCTATATTTTAATCAAACTGATAGAAATGATGGTCATGACATACAAATTGCTCTGCAAAACTGGAAAAATAGCATGCTTCAAATTTGTTCCTACTGTGTTATTCAGTCTTCAGCCAAAACTAGCCACAGTCTTCTCAAGTAGCAAAACATTATGTACCACTACCTGTCTCTTTAGGGCTGCACCACACAAGGATCATTTGTCAAAAATAACAGCCGGAATAGCTTTCATCCTTTACTTTTTAAAGCCCTCTTGTTTTTATAGATTGCCTCTCCTTCCTCTCCTCCCTCTCCTTCCTCTCCTCCCTCTCCTTCCTCTCCTCCCTCTCCCCTCTCTCTCTCTCTCTCTCTCTCTCTCTCTCTCTCTCTCTCTCTCTCTCCTCTCTGTCATGTTTTAGTCTTCATATGTTGCTTTTGTTCTCTTCCTCATTTTCCCCTTGTGTAAAAAATGAAAGATTGAAAACAGGATGAGTCATAAAAAACACAGCAGCTAGCCGCAGTACATCAGTGGGATCGCTCTGACAGACAGTTACAGGCTACATCTAACAGCACAGCCCAAAATCAAACTCATATACATGATATTTAAAACGCTCAATATTAATCAGCGTTAAATTAAAAAAGCTCAATCATATTCATATGCATGGTATTCAAAGGGCTAGCTATCTCCAGATAAACAGGGTTCATTTATGAATTAGTTTCAATGTACATGTGTGTACATGTACAAGTCATATCTTCAAAGCTAAGTAGGATTCATGCATGTTTGGAAATAGATTTTCTACAGATCCGTCAAATCGTATTGATATTCATGATAAAGACATACATAAATCATTTAAAAACATGATATCTCAAAAATGCAATAGGATCCGTGCATGTGTTTGGAATTTGATAATCATCCATACACATTGGACTGTGACAGCTCAGGCAAAGCACCCAACAGAACTTTCTCTCTCTTTCTTTCCGACATCCTTTTCACCAATCCCTTTTCACACGTTTAACACACAGGGAAAATGAAAGTGAGAGGCGTATGAATTGAACTGGATTTATTTTCCAGTCAGATATACTTCCATGGTGTTGTCTATCCAGCATAGGTCCATCATGGACAGCATGCAGCTAGGGCATAACAAACATGATTCTGCTTTACAGCCTAATCATAACCCTTCCCTCTACGCTGCCATGGCTATGATGGGAAAGGAGACGTCAGGGGAAAGGGAAGAAGGAGAGAGAGAGAAAGGAGACAGGCAGGGGAGAGAGGGAGAGGGAGAAATGGTGGGGAGGCAGAGAAATGGAGAGAAAGAGAGAGATGGAAAAAGGGCCTACTGAGAAGAAGGGTAGAGTAGTCTGGATGCATTGGTTCCGTATAACAGACCTATTTCAGTCTGACAGACACGTGTTGCCATCCAAATTTCTCGCATTAGGTCCACTATCTGGTCCAGTATCTGCACCATACAAAGTAGGAGGATATGGGAAATGATCCAGACTCAGTATTTGGCTCTCTCATCCCTCTCAGAGATATTTTCCCCTTAAGCGTCTTTCTCCGAAGCTCTTTCGTCTCGAGTCTTTCATTGCTTGCTTTACACAATGAAATGCTGCACTATTGAAACCATTGACAGATTTTAAAAACAACATTCCATTTGATTTGATAACCGACTGACAGAGCCACGGATCCCACCGAATCAATTTAAAAAGAGCTGAGGTATATGTTTAAATACAGTGTATTGGCACTAACCATAACCCTAACCCTTTTGAAGTGGCCATTTAGAAGAGTATAGATATTTAATCCCAATGATACATCTCTTACGTTCACATAATTGATTATATAAAGGTAAGAACACTGTAATATCAATAGTTATGTTTCTTTGTACCACAACAGAATCCAAACACAATAGAAAGAAACACTGGCCAACTGGAGAGACTGACGACTGCAGCCAAATCACAGAAAATTGAACACATCCTACAAAATGGCTGCAGAATCTAAAATGGGTGTGAGCTCGATATTGCCAGGCCAAGATAAGAACACTCTCCCCTAGCAGGTACACTAAAGAGAATGAGGTTCAGACTGTGGTAACAAACTAGAATAATTTATAAATGTTATTATTGGTATGATTTAATTCACTTAAATAGCAACAGAGTCAATGGTGATTGTGGCAATTTGTCACAGCCTAACAGAGTAATATGAACTACACATGGAGAAATAGAAGAATACGAGAGGTAAGCAGCAGATGAGAAGAGACCAAAACAGTATGGATGGATGATGACAAAGAAGAAAATTAAAGACTGAAAGGAGTAGACAGTAGAAGAGAGAGAGAAAGAAAAATAAAGAAATATGTAAAAAAAAATTGACTATTTAGTTTAGTACAGCAGCATTAACTGCTGCTACACTACTAGTACAACTACCACACAAAAAAACATCATAATAACATATATGCAGTACTTGTACTATCCAATCATCAGCATCACTATATCTGAAGTGTTTAAAAGGGGTTATACTGAGAGGTGGCATGTTTGGGAGTGATAGAGGAGCAGTAGAGAGAGGTAGAATCAGAACAATTGAGAGAGGGGTGGTGAGAGAGATATATTTGGGATTAAGGAACAAGTGCGTGGAAAAGGACGAGGATTAGGGGAGTGAGAGAGAAGGACAAAGTAAGAAGAGGAGTGAAGGAAAAGGCAGACAAAGAGCTTTGACATAGAGGGAAGGGATAAAAATAGGTATTTTTCTGCTTCATCTATTTTCCTTCCTCTCCTCTGCGCTGCTCCCTACCTCTTTACTCCCTTCTCTGTCTAACTGGGAAGATCGTTAGGAAACCTAAACGAGCCAGACCACCTGCTCTCTACTGCCACTCACAGGTCAGAGGCCGGTACTGTACTTTGTAATGACCGAGGGACCATTGGACCGTTTCTCACACAGTGTAACCATCCATCCAGCAGAAGACAATGAGGTTAGGAGACTGGACTGGGGCTGGGGTTGGAGCAAGGGCATATTGGACCCAGGGCTAGAGCAAGGGACGGGACTTGGTGGAGTTGCGTGGAGATAAGACTATTATTTCATGGTCATTATGATCTAAGGCAGTGACACTGAGATCTCTCAGGATTGTGACTGTGGGATTAGAAGGCAGGATCAGGGGGTTGTGACTGTGGGATTAGAAGGCAGAATCTGGCGGTTGTGACTGTGGGATTGGAAGGCAGGATCAGGGGGTTGTGACTGTGGGATTAGAAGGCATAATCTGGCGGTTGTGACTGTGGGATTAGAAGACAGAATCTGGCGGTTGTGACTGTGGGATGAGAAGGCAGGATCAGGGCATTGTGACTGTGGGATAAGAAGGCAGGATCAGGGGGTTGTGACTGTGGGATTAGAAGGCAGGATCAGGGGGTTGTGACTGTGGGATTAGAAGACAGAATCTGGCGGTTGTAACTGTGGGATTAGAAGGCAGGATCAGGGGGTTGTGACTGTGGGATAAGAAGGCAGGATCAGGGGGTTGTGACTGTGGGATAAGAAGGCAGGATCAGGGGGTTGTGACTGTGGGACAAGAAGGCAGGATTAGGGGGTTGTGACTGTGGGATAAGAAGGCAGGATCAGGGGGTTGTGACTGTGGGATTAGAAGGCAGGATCTGGGGGTTGTGACTGTGGGATTAGAAGGCAGGATCAGGGGTTTGTGACTGTGGGATTAGAAGGCAGGATTAGGGGGTTGTGACTGTGGGACAAGAAGGCAGGATCAGGGGTTTGTGACTGTGGGATTAGAAGGCAGGATCGGGGGGTTGTGTGTAAAGAGAACATCTTCTCAATCCACTTCCTCATATATTCACTATATAATTCACCACACTGTGTGCTTGTAAGTGTGTGTGTGTGTGTGTGTGTGTGTGTCCAGGCTAGATAACACACATTTGCTGCTGCTGCTGGGGGTAGCAGTGGGAAGGGGAGCGGGGTCAGAATCCAGGGTCAGGTGTTAATTCACTGCATCTAGCAGCAGGAGCAGGCGGGACCACATCCAGACCAGACCGCTGCTGGAACATACATGGACAAACCAAGTTATATTCAATGATCATCCCTGTGGGTGGATCTGTCTGTCTCTCTATCTGTCTCTCTCACCTCTCCCCTTCAACTCCCCATCTCGCTTCTTCCTCCCTCTCTCGCCACCTCTCAGTCCCTAACTCACTCCTTCTTCCCCTCTCTCCTCTCTCCCTTCCCCTGTCCGTCTCTCCTTCCCGGTTGTCCTCTCTCTCCTCCCCCACCCCAGTTTAAACGCAGAGGTCACTCTGTCTGTCTGGGATGATCCTGAACTCTGACCCCAGGCTTGATCATATTCTAACCACACACAGACCACAGACACACTCACAGAAAGGGCATGTGTCCTCACAAGAGCCTTTTCATTGTGGTCATTGTTGATCAATTTATCACTTCTTTCCTGTCACGTACTGAAAACCTATTGGCAGATAAAGCTCGTTTGGCAAGAAAGTCAACGCTTTTGCCAATGTGAACATTTCGGGTGATTACAAGGATTTATCAAGCCAATCAAGCCAATCGATCGAGCAATGATCGTGATTTAGTTATGAATTTGCTAGGAATCGGATACTATTCAATAGCCACTGACGCTGGAGGGTTCATGACATTTCTATCATGTGGTGTGGAGTGGAGAAATAACAAGCGATATCTTAAACAACCGCAGCATCAAATTATCACAAAAACAAAAGCTCCAGGAGCAATTACATTAACATGAATTACAACATGCATATAGCTTACATTCCCCCCAAACATGTGCGTAATATTTCCACTGTCATTCATTCATCCACTTTACCTATTTAATATTTCCCGAAAAATATTTCCAACTAAAAACAACGATAGCCTACTGACTAGGGTATGTAGCAGCTTTTATAAAGGCATAGCCTACAACTTCTAAAATATATATATGCCTCTCTAAATAGGCCTACTGCAGACGTTTTATATTGCTAAATTACTTTATTGTAAAATATGGGCTCTATATGTTAAATACAATCCAACAAAACGAATTGATTTAACCCATGTTATAATGCATTTTTAAGTCGAACAATGTGGAAAAGTATGGTGGAAAAAAACGTATAGCAAAATGGCACATATCCCGAAATACGGTCCCTTCTTGTCGCAGAAAGGCTGCAACGTGCAATTGCAATTTTTCCGCTTTAATTGAGGGACTGACCAAGCGGCCTTTGACCCGCCGGTCATTACTGCATTGTGCTCCGGGCCGCGGAGAGACCCAACACCATTTGCTGGGAGAATCGTGCGCAGAAAATGGATTCATTTTAAACGGCCTGTGGTGCTGATAATGATTGGAACTATAACGAAAAATATATAGACAATGTATCCTCGTTTTATAAGGTATCTTAGCCTATGACTTGTAAAGTTGAGACACTGAAAATAGTTGGTGCAATAAACCTATGAGGATTTGTGAAGTACACCTGCAAACTGAGCTCTAACAAGGTCCCAAGAAACTATTTCGGACTTGGTTTCAGATATTAGGCTACTTTGCATAGCCCAATCCTTTTAGGCTACTCACCAACCATAACCACCATTTTAGATCAATTGAGGGTTTCGTTTAGCAACATCAAAAATAACTTATGACTTATACACTTGAAAGACCGTTCTAAAAACATGTATAACCTCTAACACAACAGGCTACGTTTACCCTATACTTGGATAGGTAGCCGAAGTATTCTCTGACATACAGTAAGCCTAGAGAACATATTTACAAAAGAACAGGCCATGAAAATAGATTAACAACAGTTTGTTTCACATCAGTTTGATTGAATATTTCATGTCGTATGGTATGTATAGCGAAGTAGACTTGTAGGCTACAGTTTTTCCTTATTGGAAGTATAATATCGTAGTTTATTTCATTCTGATCATTAGTTCAAGTTCAAAGACATTTGGTCCGATAGCATCTATTGTAAACGACGTATACATTTTAGTTAATATTTGAGGTATATGGAGTTTGTGTTTCATTTAAAACTATATTTAGATCGATTGACTAAGAGAATGAAGACTCTCTGAAATTCCTTCTTGAATGTTTTTTTTTATTTTTTACATTTTATATGTAAGTTTCATTGCAAAGTGTTTAAACTTTGTCCCGTTATGCATGGTGTATATCGTTATATTCGAGCAACAATAAATTAGTACAGCCTGTGTAAATGTCCCCATGAATTTGCAAGTGGGCAATATAAAATGAAAGCATTTTGTAGATTTGAATATTATGTATGAACAATTCTCCATTCATCCTCCAAAAATGTTTTCTTTGAAATATCTCTCCTGTGTCATTATGCTAAACTAAGCTATAGGCTTTTTCACATGTTACAGGCTTTTTCACACGTTATAGGCTTTTTGCAGCATCTGAGCTTCATGCAATAATTTACGTCATGCAGGCTAAACGTAATAATTATAGGGAAGCCTATGTGAACAATCGGCTTTTTTAAGAGAAGTCCAATGTCTTTGAACGCGTGCGAAAGAACGCACACCAACAAACACATGGTGCAAAACACCTTGCAGATAGTGTCAAAGTTACAAAACGTAAATGAATAAGCAGAATGAAACGTAATGTAGCCCAGTGCACAAGAAGAAATACATATAAATATACAAAATGAATATAGGCCTACATAGCTAATGCTAAGGAATATATATTTCACCTGACAGAAATAACATCGTTAAAGCCTTGTTTCATGTTTTTTAAATGTTCCAGATATAGGCATAAAAACACTGAAACTCAGAACATCCCTACTGTGGTTGGAATCAGGGAATTGAATCACATTGCCTAAGCATTTGAAGACATGCTATGTGGAACATTTAGTGTTCCAGGGAAAAGGAGGGCTTTTTAAAACGCAATATCGTTCCATATTCACTGATACATGGGTATTTTACATGTCTGCATTAGGAAATACAGCCTGTTATAAAAGCATGATAGGGAAATCCTAACGTTCTCTGGTTTAGGGTTAGGTCGTCATTTTAGAGAGGCCTACTTTGTTCCTATGACTTTCCTAAAACCACAATAATATGAACATTCTGAAAATGACCTCTGGAATTTCTGGGGGTTCTTAAAACTATATTACATCCAATGACTTTCCTTGTCTCATCTCTCATTTGCGTTCAAACAGGCCTATCGTATTAAGAGCATTACATTCTGCATTCAAATATTATTATTATTATTATTATTATTATTATTATTATTATTATTATAGGGTAGTGCAATTGTAAGACTTTCCTTTCGTTTAAAAAAAAAATGCAAATATGAATATAATTTTGAATGCAAATATGAATATGCTATTACATAACCATATTCAGCAAATCGTGTTTATTTGCATTCCGGTGCACATATTTAAGTGCTTTAATACACACACACACACACACACACACACACACACACACACACCACCGTTTTTCACTTGACGTTTAAACTTTACATATTGTATTCATACCAGTTAAAGAGAGATGTATAGCCTAATCAAACAACCAACCCTCAAATTATCATCGTTAGTCAATTGACTGAATTAAGAACAGAGCTGTGTGGGCTTTCCCTTTACCGAACTTGAAAGAGATTGGGGGAAAACGCTAACCAGACTTGCTTCATTTGCTTATTGAATAAATAGCCTATGTATCTGCAGGCTAACTGAATACTTTTAAAACTCATCACCATCACGACTCTGAGATGTAAAAAATGAGAGAGCTATACAGTATAGGCCTACTTTATGTGGAATGTATTAAATCAAATTTGAATATTTTAGGTGCACACAATTCTTTCTAAATTTTTACCAAATAACTAATACGCACGGCACTACACACGAACATTCTATATATTTTAAACCACATTATTAGATAATATTGGAGGTCTGTGTAGGCAATATGAAATGTAAGCCCATAATATTAAAATAGCCTACACTGGACTGTACACCTGTGTGTTGTGTGGATTTTACCGAAATATAGCCCATAGAAGCAAGATCGTTCATATTTAAACATTATTATCCAGCTAACAAACTATCACCCAATATCTGATTACGTGTGGATGCGTGGTTGACAATTAGGCCTATTCTAATGATTCTCTCTGTCTCAGCTCAAACCCTGTCTGAAACATCTATATCTGACCAATGACCAGTGTCTGTTGCTCATTAATAACCAGTGGACTACGGTTTGGGGGGCTGCCGGGGGTATTTTTCGTGTATCATGTCTTCAGGGGCATATTTTGTGTATCGTGTCTTCCTGAGCCTTTTCTTCTCGTGCCTGTCTGTCTGTCGCTCCAAGTTCTTGGTCCCGCTATTTACACCGCGCGTGGTCCTTGAATCAACCACTGCACGTGGAGCCACATAATGACCTCTAAATGGCAACAGGGTCTCCGAATGTTAGCCGCCCAAAACCAGTAATATATGGACACTTGCACATGCACGCACACACATAGCAACTAGGCAGCAGAGGTGTGGTGTGTGTTGTAGACACACTGCTGCCCAGTTGCTGTTATGTGTGAGAAGACTGTGTTTCAAATAGCAACGATTCCCAGGATGATGCAATCCTTAATATTACATTACATAAAAACACAAAACACAACTAGCCTACGTGACAATCATAATTTCAACACAGTATTTCATGAATAGATTTAGGTTAAAAGAGATAAGATCACATTGCCTTTGTTCAATGACATCACATGGAACACTCAGTTTGCTTGAGTAAGGAGCGAGATGGAAGAGCAGGGCCGGACGGACAGAGGATGAACCTCCGCCAGCCCTGCAGGCTGAGTGTGTCCGCCCGTCCCCAGCTCTCCTCCTCTGCGGGTGCTCTGTCTCAGTGCTCGGCCTTATAAAGGCCCAATCCCCTCCTCTTAATTGATTTTCTCATAATTAACTCACTCTGTCCATCGATTTCCCTTCTGCGGTCTATCTGCCCTACAACAGCACTAACACTCCTACTGGCCGTGTAGGGGCCGTGTTATTGTGGAAGGTAGCCTATTATCTGCGGCGAACGGGCAAACTGCCGAACAAATATCGACCAAATTGATTAACAATCCCACCCAATAACACTAAATACACATAGTCTTTATACTGTCACAGTCAAGGGCAAATAATAGCCTATTCGTGTCCACTGAGTGGGTGAAAATATAGGCTTTTCTCTCATAGCAGATATTTGAAGACTATACACAATTAAACATTAAACAACAAAAGGCTCATAGCGGCATCAAGGGATTCCACTGAATTCGGGTTGTAGTCTATTTAAAAAACGACTTTCAGATGTTCTGGCTAGACATCTGAATCAAATGACTCATCGCAAACCCCAGTCATGTACTCTTGCTATGTAAATAGACATATGACATTATAATCACAACACACAGCATATCATATCAATAAACGATAAGAGGAAACATTCTGTGTGTAATGTTCCCATTCAACGAATGCAAGCGCAGACTGACGCATGATGCACCTGCATACATAATGTAGAGCGAACTCATATTCAAAATCAAATATTCGCGCGATTCACAACCAGTAATACAGCATGCAGAGCAGGTGAATGACAGCGCGATTCGCCCACCGAGAGAAGGAAAACGGGGGTATGAGAGGGACAGAGAGAAAGGGTTGCCCACATGAATTCATTTATGTTCTAATCAATAAAAAGAAAATCCCTGCCCGCGCAAGAAATCATTAAGGCCGTTATTTCTCTGTCCATCTCCTTCTCTCTCTCCCTCTCTATGACACAGGCAAGTTGGCCTCGAAATTTGACTAAAGTCTTTCTGGTTGTGAATTGAAACAGAAAAGCAATATACTTGATAAGAAGGTGGAGGGTTTAGAGAGGATGGGAAGAGGCAGGGGGATACATGGGAAGCAGAATGCAAAGATAAGTTATCACTATGCAAAGTTGAGCCCTTATATGAAATCTTTATCTTTTTTTGGAGGTGAAAATTTACCAGTGCTTCCATCGGTGAACGTCTCTATCCCCGCCATGCGAGCTGCCTGTCTGAACACGAGAGGGATGGAGTGCAGAGATGGGGAGAGGTGTGTGTATGGGTGGCCAGGGAAAAGGGGAAGAAGGAAGGGCATAAGGGGAACACAATCTGGGGTGGGGGCTGTGAATTAGAAATTGGGGGTAGGTTAGAGGTGAAGGCTGGGTTTTGGGGTGCGGGGGTTGGGAGCACGCGCCCGCCCTGTATGGTAGGTAACACCCTAACCTTTTATGTATCCCTTGCTGTCCTAATTGTGTTCCCCTCTCTCCTCTGCTCTCCTCTCTCTCCACAGCTCGCGTTCCCTTCCCATCTTTCACTCTCGACGTCTCTCAGCGGTTTCCATGGCGACGTGGTGTTTGTGGTGCTGCTGCTGAGGAGAAAGAGGCGCGTGCATGTGAGACCGGGAGAGCAAGAGGGATAGTGTGTGTGAGAGAGAGAGGCAGAGATTGTCTAATTCAATCTAAATCTAATTCAAAATGAACATTTCATAATATGGTAAAATCATCAGTGTTGGCTGTATTCTGTATTCTGCAGAATAGTATGATTTCATACAGTATAAAGACGGCATATAGAATAAAAGGTATACGAAAAAGGTGTCCTAACATGCTTATGAGAGGTGACACATTTGTTGTCACAGATCATTTTGAAGGGCCAGTTTGTTGTCACAGATCATTTTGAAGGGCCAGTTTGTTGTCACAGATCATTTTGAAGGGCCAGTTTGTTGTCACAGATCATTTTGAAGGGCCAGTTTGTTGTCACAGATCATTTTGAAGGGCCAGTTTGTTGTCACAGATCATTTTGAAGGGCCAGTTTGTTGTCACAGATCATTTTGAAGGGCCAGTGACACTTAAAAGCTGATTAATTAATAGACAATAATCTATTAATAGCATATCAATCAATTAACATTAAATTGTCAATATTCATGGTCCATCAATTCCTAAAACGCAATGACCTGGAACAGAAGTTAGATCCACAGTTCCAATACCGGACATATAGGCCTAACTCTGGATATTCAGTGGGGCTTTCTCTATGCAGCTCTCTTGAAATGGACTATTCACCTCATGCTGCCATCTGCAGGCCAGAAACAACATTATTTAACAGAAAAAAACAATGAATGAGCACCTTGTTTTTGGTGGATTTACTTATTTTTGTAAAATATTCCTTGATAATAATGATAATAATAATAATAATCTGTGTGCATGAACATAGACACAACAGAACTGACCTCCCAACTGGATGGGAGACAGCCTAGCCTGCTTCAGGTGGACATACAGTAATCCCTTCCCCAGAGAGCTCCAGCTCTATTATCTTTAGACCGTCGAAGACCTAGCCCCCAACAATTGTGAGCGCAGTGTGAAAAAGCACACCTGTCCTTTCCGGAGATGAAAAGCGGGGACCAGGGTGGACAGACCAAGCATAATGTCCAGAATAAGACCAAGAGGTCAGTTGTGAAATATACATATAAATGTATGTTTATGTTGAGCTTATCCTTTTTTATGCATTGTAAGCCTACGGTGGAGGTAGCTACCAGGCCTGTTGGCTCCAATTTGCATGCATCTAGGCTCGGACCAAACATGTCCAGAACTGATGAGAGAACAGAGCAATGCTTCCACTTCAGTTCAAGGTTGCCTCGTATGAAATTACATAGAACTACGAAAATGCCAAGTTTTAGGAAATTGTAGCCCACATTCATGTTTTTAAGCATGTCTGCTTTTTATGAAAATGTTTAGACTCGGGTGCTCTGGATCCTTTGATGATGCCGACAATGTCTCATCAAACAGACTTTTTGTGATTGGTTGTAACTTGCACAATTCAATAAAAGGTCTATACAAACAAAATACAATTCTTTAAAACCAATTTACCAATGAGTCAACAAATAAAATACAGAAAATTGATAACTAAATAATATTTTTAAGAATTAACTCGATCTCCATGGATCATGGAGATACAGTATACAGTCAACTGTCTCAGTACATTGAGTATACAAAACATTAAGAACGGCTCTTTCCATGACATAGACTGACCAGGTGAATCCAGGTGAAAGCTATGATCCTTTATTGATGTAACCTGTTAAATCCACTTCAATCAGTGTAGATGAAGGGGAGGTGACAGATTAAAGAACAATTGTTAAGCCTTCAGACAACTGAGACATGGATTGTGTGTGTGTGTGCCATTCAGAGGGTGAATGGCAAGACAAAATATTGAAGTGCTTTTGAACTCGGTATGGTAGTAGGTGCCAGACGCACCGGGTTGTGTAACCAACTGCAACGCTGCTGGGTATTTCACACTCAACACTTTTCCGTGTGCAACAAGAATGGTCCACCACACAAAGGACATCCAGCCAACTTGACACAAGTATGGCAAGCATTCGAGTCAACATGGGCCAGCATCCCTGTGGAATGCTTTCGACACCTTGTAGAGTCCATGCCCTGACGAATTGAGGCTGTTCTGAGGGCAAAAGGGGGTGCCACTCAATATTAGGAAGGTGTTCCTAATGTTCTATACACTCAGTGTAAATCATACAGTATAAAAACACACAACAGATAGAAATGTAATTTAAAAAATGAATACTGCTTTTTATTCATTGCTCTGTTTTGCTCGACATGCAAGAGAAGAAACAGCACACTCCACTCCAACAGTGTCCAGGCTTCTCCTTCTTATTACCCCCCTCTTCCTCTCTCACTGCATTCTTTGGCTGTTCCATCACCAGCTGGCAGCACGATGAGTGTGGCGCTATGTTCATCAGGCTCTGAAGCTCCTCCACCTCCTCTCCTTCCACCTCTGTCACCATGACAACCACCTCATTGACCCCGGTGACATGGATGTGGATCTGGCCGGCGTCCCTAGTGCTCATTGGCAGAGGGCTGCTGGGCTGGGAGAGCAGAGTGGTGGTGTCAGTGGGTTCCATGGGGTCAGAAAGATGCGCGGTGGTGGGAGCCTGGGGGGTAGCATCAAACTTCACCACCTGGGACCAGGGGTGGGCTGGGCTAAACCCTGTCTCAAAGATGGAGACACTGCAGAGCTGAGAGCGCTGAGCCTGTTCCACCTGTGGCAGGGCATGCTGGGATAGTAGCGGTGTTGTCGGGGCTGAGTTCGGGTCCAGACTGAGGTTGTTCATAGAGCCCCTATTGGGTCCATCATCGCCCTGGGTGGATCCACAGGCTGGTGAGTAACCAGGAGGGGGTGTGCTGGTAGGCAGCAGGTCAGTGCTACTTATACCACAGCCTGGTCCGAACACTTCAGGGAACATCTGTGGCTGGAAGAGCTCCTGAAGGGAAGGAGCAGTCTCAGCGGCCAGGTCCACAGGGAAGACAGTTGGCGGTTGGCTTGGAGAGTCAGGCCCATTGGTGGTGGTCTCCAGGAGCATGGTGTTGGTCACAGCAGGCTGGGGCTCCTCCATGGTTGAACATGTTGCCCCAGAGTTCTCCAGGCCTAGATCCCCTAACTCTTTGAAAAAATCGTTTTTTAGAGAAACAGGGTCTTCATTGAGGAAGTCACTGCTCAGAGCTGGACCATCGAAGCAGCCTTTCAGCTGACCGTCCAGTTCTCTGCAGAAGTCAGAGTTGGTGCGCATGAGCCTGGGTGTCCCTGGTTCCTGGCTTGGTGTTGAGAAGGACAGGTCTCCAAACATCTCTCTGCTCATCAAGGGATTCCTATGGCAGTCTGAGAAAGACAGTGAAGGCCCAATCAGATTTTTCTCTGGGGGTTGGTCCCCCTTGCTGTTCTCCATGTCTGCTGATCAAACTATGAAGACATTTGAAAATTCCTAGGCTTTATTAAGGGTGGGTGTGGTCAGAACTCAACATTATTACATATAACATTGTTACATCAACGTTGTGATCCACATTAAAACAAGGTAGTCATCATAACTGTGAACCGAGAAAAACGTAATAATGTGTTTCACGGTTCTAAGACTTATACCGTCATGGCGGAAATTGAGAGAATAGGAAAATAATTCATGTTTTCACCGCTACAGAACACACACAACATAGCCTACCTGTTAGCCAAATTGCCAGAATAAATGTTAATGTAGTAGCCTAGGCTATTTTCGTAGCATCATACTATAACTAAATGCTACTTTGGAACAGGCACATAGAAAGGTGGTTTTAGGCTAAATCAGGAGCTTTGGGTCTCTATTTATATGTAACCAAATTTACACCACATATATTTTGTACAGTAAATTTACACACAAAATGGATGGATCTTCCTACCTTTTCAAATTCACTAGTCACTCGCACAATGACCACAGGCCCACATGGAAGTGATGGGTAGATTATATTTGAACCTTGGTTGTTTATATTTGAACAGTGCATAATATAGATTTCAGTACTTTGAGTTAAGAATGCTGCAATATTATTTTAGTCTTTCTAACTTCAGATAGTAGCCTATGTTGAACATTAGAAACGCCGTGGAACTAATTGACCAACATCAGTGAGTCCGCGCGGATTAATTGTATTGTTGTTGGACACCTGATATTATTCCTGCTGGCACCAGTTGAAAACCTAGACCCCAACCATTGTGAGCGCGGGCTGAAAAAGCCCACGTCCTTTCTGGAGATGAAAAGCGAGAACCGGAGTAGACAGACCAAGCATAATGTACAGAATAAGTCCAAGAGGTGAGTTATGAAATATACATATGCATTTATGTTTAGCTTATCCTTTTTTATGTATTGTAAACCTGTTAGCTAACATTTGCATGCGTCTCGGCTCGGACCAAACATGTCCAGAACTGATTAAACAAAAGAACATAAGGTTGGGTATGAAATTGGAACTTAGAAAATGCCCAGTTTGTAGGAAATTGCAACCAACATTCATGTTTTAAGCACATTTGTTTTTTAAGAAGACGTTTGGACACAAGTGCTCTGGATCCTCTGACGATATCTCATCAAACAGTGGATGCCTTGGCACTAAATAGTTTCTGTTTTAACTAAATTAGTTATGATTAAAGACCTTCAACTTTAGGTATACTCTACACGTGTATCTAAATCTATTTACTTTGTTTTAGTCCAAAAGTCACCAGAAGACTGAAAAGGTGTCTTTGGCTTTTCCCACCTCTTGACTTGTAAGTGTGAATTAATAGGCTACACGTGCCTGTACTGTACTGTTTTCTATATAAAAGCGAAATGACCTTGGCACAAGCAGCACCACAGATATTGAGATGAGCCAGATGCAAGACTTTCCTACCCATAGACATTAAAACCATTCGATAGCACCGACATCATCCTCGTATCCCTATGGAAAAATCCCGATGGCTCATGAAATCGGAAATATTTGAATTTGAAACGCCCCATATTGCTGAATGGGTCAAGGCTAGATGGTATCCAGCTTTTGTCAAATTAACATCAAAAGTTGAATATTTTGGGATTTTAGATAACTCTAACCCTTTTCCTAACCTTACTTTAACCTAATTATCCTAATCAGCTGTTAATTATCCTAACCGGATTTGTAATTTTGCCTAACCTGCTACGAAGTCGGTTCTGATGTTAATTTGTCAAAAGCTGGATCCCTTCTAGTCATGTGTATGTAACCTCTATTTAACTAGGCAAGTCAGTTATGAACAGATTCTTATTTACAATGACGGCCTACCAGGGAACAGTGGGTTAACTGCCTTGTTCAGGTGCAGAACGACAGACTTTTACCTTGTCAGGTCAGGGATTCAATCCAGCAACCTTTCAGTTACTGGCCCAACACTCTAACCACTAGGCTACTTGCCGCCCCATTGGGCTGAACGGCACCAACATTGCTAAAGATCATCGAGAAAGTGGCCAGAATTAGCAAAGGATCATGTTCGATGTAGTCGTTTTCATCCTGCCTGAGAGACACGTGCAAAGATCGTGCATGAGGGCGCACGCCTCTCCGTAGCCTGCCGGCCTGTGATTAGTCTGTGTCAGTACATTGGTCTGGTCTGTGTCGGGCTCCCGAGTGGTGCAGCGGTCTAATGCACTGCATTTCAGTGCTAGAGGCGTCACTACAGACATCCTGGTTTGAATCCAGGCTGTGACGGCCGTGATTGGGTGCCCCATAGGGTGGTGCACAATTGGCACAGCGTTGTCCAGATTTGTCTGGGGTAGGCCGTCATTGTAAATAAGAATTTGTTCTTTACTGACTTGCCTAGTTAAATATTGTTTATTTATTTAAACATGGTCCAGAGTGAGGACTACTAGTCTAAATGGATCAGTATTTAATTTCATATATCGATTTGTAGCGAATTTTAAAATAATTCACTGTGGGATCGAACTTGATCATTGTAAACAAATTTTAGAGCCAAAACCAGCTGTTTTAAAAAAAATGTTTGGCCATTCTAGCTATCATACTTTATATAGGCTTTCTAAGGCAGACCAGGAGTTTTGGCACCGCTAGGTTGCTATGCAGTAGCTGACCAGCAGAGCACTTGGCTTCACACTCACACAGTCACACAAAGTCACACACAGTATCTGTGCATGTGCATAGGTTTGCTTCACACTGTTACAGCGTGGTAGCCAGGGGACCAAACAGCAGAAGAAGTTGAGCCTTGCGCTTCAACGCTTAGTTGTTGTGGAAATTGACCTACTATTCTGTGTACTTTCTGCATCTACGTCATATCTCAGAGTCTACCTTTAACTCAGTTTTTGTAGTACATTTCCTCTCTCAGGGAGGAGGATGCAGCTCCGGTCCCTGTGTCTGACTCCACCAGAGAACCACCAGAGACCAGGATGTCAAAGAAGAAGAAGACTTTCCCCAGACCACCTGTCACACAGGATGCAGAGATGTTTCATGATGGCCCAACTAGCACCAGTAGGCAAGTATCAAACATTCTAAATGCTCAGTTCTCGTATTTTGTTATAAAAAAAATCTAATTAACTCACCTGACATGCATCTAAACTAATTTCCATTGTTTTAGCACCAATACCATCCCAAAGAGAAGGTGCCTGTTCCCAACCCTGTGAGTAACAGAGTTACACAATTAAATTAAATGAACAATTCATGATTTGTGAGTGTGACTGCGCATTTGACCACCTCCTTCAGGATGTCTGAGCCAGACCCAGTACCTCTCTCTGATCCAGCAGAGACCAGCGAGCCCCAGCAGAAGGCAGGAATCTTCAACCCACCTGCCACAAAGCGACTGAAGAGGACCAGGTCAGGTTACACTTTAGTCATAGTTATTTCATACTATATTCACGCCACTAGTTAGTTGAATCCCAATTTCTAATTCCACATTGTCAATATTGTTTTCTGTTCTAAGATTTTATTTTGTGTCAATTCTACCTCAGAAAGTTGGAGCCAGCCCCAGGCCTTTTCTCTGAGCCACCAGAGAGCATGAAGTCAAAGGAAATGGAGATCCCAGGTCCACCTGCCACAAAGAGACTGAAGAGGACCAGGTCACTCTCTAGTTCTCATATTATAGTCACACTATTATGTAGTCAGTTGAATCTCAATTTCTTTTTTTCAGATTCAGATTCTATTGTCCACATAGTTTTTTGTTCTAAGATTTCAGTTTAATTTGTGTCTGTTCTATCATGTTCTACCTCAGGAAGTTGGAGCCAACTCCAGCCCCTCTCTCTGAACCTCCAGACACCAGCAAGTCAAAGAAGAAGAAAATAATCCCTGGCCCACCTGCCAGTCAGCAAGTGAAGAGATCCAGATGTCCTCCCAGCCCCTGGACCCCTAACCTAGTGGAGATTAGACGTAGGACACCTACAGCCAGACCTCCTACCTGTGAGATAGGTGTAACTACGTTTACCTTGAGATCGAAGGTAGCGACAGGCCCTACCTTGAAGTCAGGTGTAGTCACATCCCCATCTAGCGGTGAAGCCTTTTCCACATCCCCTGAGAGGAAGAAGAACAGGAAGAGGGCCAAGTGCATTGGTGCGGCCGTTCCCGCCCCCCCTGAGAGGAAGATGAAGAAGAGGGCGAGGTGCTGCCCTGTCCCGCTGAACAACCCCTTGTCTGTCTGTCGGTCGCAGAGGGCCACCCAGGGCAGGAAGGCCTGTGTGTGGTGTAAACAGGAGAAAGAGTGGATGAAGACCATCTGGCAGTGTGAGGCCTGTCAGGTGGCCCTCTGTCTCATACCGGGCAGAAACTGCTTCAGGGCCTGGCACAAGACTCACAAGTGGAACGAGGAAGTCATCTTCAGTCTGTTTTCTTAAATGTTGTCAAATATGTGGGTCTGGAGCCTCAGCATGAGATATTAATGGTTTGTGGTCAAAAAAGCCCACTTTCAGTTCCTAGTTCATATGGTTTTAGTATAATTCAGGCATACATGCATTAAATAAGAAATATTTCCTTTGTGGGTGTTTTTGCAAGAAAAGGAAGTTGAAAAGTTTGCTACATTTTCTTAAAAGCCCTTTTCCTCATGTTGTTTAAGTTGACATATTAAATACATTGTTAAAAAACAAATATGCCTCTTTCAAATGTGTGCACTTTGTACATTACTTTACAGTTCTTGTTCTTACAACTAACCGTGGTCCAAACAGTATCTTTTAATGCTACAAAGACAGATGAACTCATAAAACAACCATGCACAGTGCCTTAAGTATTCATAGCCCTTGACTTATTCCACATTTTGTTACAGCCTGAATTCAAAACGTATAAAAATCGATTTTTCTCACCCATCTACACACAATGCCCCATAATGAGGAAGGGAAAATGTTGTTGTTAACGGACTTGCCTGGTTAAATAAATGTATATACCGGTAAGTATTCACACCTGAGACAATACATGTTAGAATCACCTTTGCCAGCGATTACAGCTGTGAGACATTCTGGGTAAGTCTAAGAGCTTTGCACATGTGGATTGTACAATATTTGCACATTATTCTTAAAAAAATTATTCAAGCTCTGTTAGGTTGATTGTTGATCATGGCTAGACAGCCATTTCAATCTTGCCATAGATTTTCAAGCTGATTTAAGTTAAAACAAACTAGGCCACTCAAGATTATTCAATGTCGTCTTGGTAAGCAGCTCCAGTGTATATTTGGCCTGGTGTTTCAAGTTATTGTCCTACTGAAAGGTGAATTTGTCTCACAGTGTCTGTTGGAAAGCAGACCGAACCAGGTTTTCCTCTCTCATTTTGCATGTGCTTCGCTCTATTCAGTTTATTTTTATAAGTAAAACTTGCTAGCTCTTTCTGATGAAAAGCATACCCATAAAATGATGCAGCCACCACCATGCTTGAAAATATGATAAATGCTACTCTGTGATGTGTTGGATTTGCCCCAAACATAACACTTTCTGTTCAGGACAAAGTTAATTTTGTTGCCATTTTTACTTTAGTCCCTTATTGCAAACAGGATGCATGTTTTGGAATATTTGTATTCTGTACAGGCTTCCTTCTTTACACTCTGTAATTTAGGTTAGTATTGTGAAGCAACTACAATGTTGTTGAGCAATTCCCAGTTCTCCTATCACAGCAATTAAACTCTGTAACTGTTTTAATGTCACCATTGGCCTCATGGTGAAATCCCTGAGCAGTTTCCTTCCTCTCTGGCAACTGAGTTAGGAAGGACACGTATCTTTGTAGTGACTGGGTGTATTGATACACCGTCCAAAGTGTAATTACAGTGCCTTGCGAAAGTATTCGGCCCCCTTGAACTTTGCGACCTTTTGCCACATTTCAGGCTTCAAACATAAAGATATAAAACTGTATTTTTTTGTGAAGAATCAACAACAAGTGGGACACAATCATGAAGTGGAACGACATTTATTGAATATTTCAAACTTTTTTAACAAATCAAAAACTGAAAAATTGGGCGTGCAAAATTATTCAGCCCCCTTAAGTTAATAATTTGTAGCGTCACCTTTTGCTGCAATTAAAGCTGTAAGTCGCTTGGGGTATGTCTCTATCAGTTTTGCACATCGAGAGACTGACATTTTTTCCATTCCTCCTTGCAAAACAGCTCGAGCTCAGTGAGGTTGGATGGAGAGCATTGGTGAACAGCAGTTTTCAGTTCTTTCCACAGATTCTCAATTGGATTCAGGTCTGGACTTTGACTTGGCCATTCTAACACCTGGATATGTTTATTTTTGAACCATTCCATTGTAGATTTTGCTTTATGTTTTGGATCATTGTCTTGTTGGAAGACAAATCTCCGTCCCAGTCTCAGGTCTTTTGCAGACTCCATCAGGTTTTCTTCCAGAATGGTCCTGTATTTGGCTCCATCCATCTTCCCATCAATTTTAACCATCTTCCCTGTCCCTGCTGAAGAAAAGCAGGCCCAAACCATGATGCTGCCACCACCATGTTTGACAGTGGGGATGGTGTGTTCAGGGTGTTGCTTTTACGCCAAACATAACGTTTTGCATTGTTGCCAAAAAGTTCAATTTTGGTTTCATCTGACCAGAGCACCTTCTTCCACATGTTTGGTGTGTCTCCCAGGTGGCTTGTGGCAAACTTTAAAACAACACTTTTTATGGATATCTTTAAGAAATGGCTTTCTTCTTGCCACTCTTCCATAAAGGCCAGATTTGTGCAATATACGACTTGATTGTTGTCCTATGGACAGAGTCTCCCACCTCAGCTGTAATCTCTGCAGTTCATCCAGAATGATCATGGGCCTCTTGGCTGCATCTCTGATCAGTCTTCTCCTTGTATGAGCTGAAAGTTTAGAGGGACGGCCAGGTCTTGGTCTTAGATTTGCAGTGGTCTGATACTCCTTCCATTTCAATATTATCGCTTGCACAGTGCTCCTTGGGATGTTTAAAGCTTGGGAAATGTTTTTGTATCCAAATCCGGCTTTAAACTTCTTCACAACAGTATCTCGGACCTGCCTGGTGTGTTCCTTGTTCTTCATGATGCTCTCTGCGCTTTTAACGGACCTCTGAGACTATCACAGTGCAGGTGCATTTATACGGAGACTTGATTACACACAGGTGGATTGTATTTATCATCATTAGTCATTTAGGTCAACATTGGATCATTCAGAGATCCTCACTGAACTTCTGGAGAGAGTTTGCTGCACTGAAAGTAAAGGGGCTGAATAATTTTGCACGCCCAATTTTTCAGTTTTTGATTTGTTAAAAAAGTTTGAAATATTCAATAAATGTCGTTCCACTTCATGATTGTGTCCCACTTGTTGTTGATTCTTCACAAAAAAATACAGTTTTATATCTTTATGTTTGAAGCCTGAAATGTGACAAAAGGTCGCAAAGTTCAAGGGGGCCGAATACTTTCGCAAGGCACTGTAATAACTTCATCATGCTCAAAGGGATATTCAATGTCTGCCTTTTATTTTAACCCATCTACCAATTGGAAAACCTCCCTGGTCTTTGTGGTTGATCTCTGCTCGACTGAGGAACCTCACAGATAATTGTGTGTGTGTGGTGCAGAGATGAGGTAGTCATTCAAAAGTCATGTTAAACATGTTCAATTGCATAATTATTTTTTATTGTTTAACTCCTGAACTCTGCCATAATAAAAGGGGTTGATTACTTATGGACAAGACATTTCCGCTTTTAATTTTTAATACATTTGTAAAAACATTATCCCACTTTGACATTATGGGGTATTGTGTGTAGGCCAGTGACACATCTCAATTTAATACATGTAAAATTCAGGTTGTAACAACAAAATATGGAAAAAGTCAAGGGGTGTGAATATGTTCTGAAGGCATGGGTACATCATAGACGCAATAAACTTTTGATAAATCATTTATTTTATTTGAAATAATTCCAACTTTCCACTAATATATTAAACTAATATACAGCACTTTTGCAGTGCCTAAATAAAAATATCCAGATACTTAAACAAAAGTTCACCCTAAATTAATGAACTAGAACACACAGTATTTTTTATATTTTCTCTTATGGACAATACAAAGCTACACTAACGAATCCATATACCAAAACACGGAAAAAGCAAAACACTACTAAGGTTTTCCTGAGTGCCTCCCTAGTCCTCCATCTCTGGTCCCATAGGGCTGTGTGAACCAGACACAGTGCTGTAGCAGACCAGGCAGCCTGGTTGTATCAGGGTACTTATCCTCCAGAGGATGAGGCGGCTGTCCAGGAGCTGAAAGGCGGGATGGAAGTGGGGATCCTTCTCCCTCTTCCTCTCTTTCCCCTTCTCCTACCTCTCCCCTTTTCCCCCTTACTCCTTCTCCTCCCATGGTGGTGGTGGAGTGACAGAGGGGGTTATTGATCCCACTCAGAGGAGTTCAGGCATTAGTTCCACCAGGGTGACTAGACTAGAGACAGACAGCGCTCTGTGAGCCACTAGTGGGGCCTACAAGTCAGGGCTGAGTGGAACTAGGATGTATCCTTCTGATTTTGATCTCCTCCACATCAGTTTTATTGACTGAAGCACTGTCTTGTGCTTCAGTTCCAATGGGAAAGGCAGTGGCCTTGCCTTGCTGGAAGCCGGGGTGAGCACAGCCCAGTGTGTTATCCCAGCTGCTGTTCAACAACTTGTGGTGATGAGTTCTCCATGGTTGGCTGAGGATGAGAGGTAATCACTCCAATCATCTGAGATGAGATGGCCACTGACCACAGCTATCAGGCCCTGGGTTAGCATGGCAGTGATTGGACTACCAGTGGCTTGTGATCATGATGTGTGTGTGTGGACGAGTTCTCGAAGGACCAGCGATTTGTCCACTACACTGTCCTCAGGTAGTCTTCACTTCGCCATCTATTTCAAATTCTCTCCCAAAAGGTCAAAACATAATCTTTAGTAATTTCCCCATCATCTCTCCCTCTGTGTCTGAGAGCTGCAGTCTCGCTCATCTTTTCAAAATCATACATTTCAATGGAAACGCAAACTAATATTTAGGCGGGTGAAGTTCGCCTTGCAGGGCATCTCACACGCTCCTCAAACATAACCAGAGATGCTCAGCATTAGCGCAGAGTCTAGTTGGTGGCTGTCACTGTTAGCAAGAAATGTCTCTTGGCTTTAATGAGTCTTACAGGCAGCGCTGATGGTTCATCGTGTAGATGATTTTACAGAGCGTGTATGTTAGATACAGTGGTAGTTTGTGTGTGTTACAGCGGAAGTTTAGTTTCTCTGTGTGTGTGTGTGTGTGTGTGTGTGTCTCAGAGGCAGTCTCTTCCTCAGTGCCGTGAGGGCATCTAGGCTCAGTGCAACTTGTGTTATCAATTCCAAACAGAACAGTGTGTCAAGTCTTTTAGTCCAGTTTGCCTTCACTTCAAGTTTGGCTGTTTTCCCTGGGGACTATTCATTCCCCTGACCTAGGAGTGGCTGTATCCTCTATTCTCAGCATGAGAAACTTAAAAAGGAGAGAAAAAATAAAAAATGTTCCTCTTCATATTTTATTCTCCTTTTCATTCCTCTATCCTTGGGCTCATGACCTGCAGAGGGAGCATAGTGGAGGACGGTGGTTAGAATTACAACTATTATTCATTGTCTCTGAGGATTCTAGAACTGTTGTGTGAACTGACGTGAGCCGGAAATGATTAACACAACCTCGCACAGCTGCCTGTCTGTCTGTCAGAGCCGAACGTCCATAACCAGCTTTCTCAGGTTGGGTCTAGGGAGTATGACAACGTGAGACCAGGTAGTGTATATGGCTCTGATGCCTGTGGGCAAAGTTTGCCATCTAGTGGTTATTGGTGGCATTACATAGCTATTCCAATTCATGACCACCAGTCAAGTCCACATCTATGACCCCCACCCCCTGTAGCGGTCACCATGGCCCCAATACATACCACAGTGTAGATAAGTACTTTAATCAACCAGCTTACTAACACAGTATAACAGAACCAGAATGGAGAGAGCAGTGAGGCTCACCTGTCTCGTCCCCAGCAGCCGGCCTGTTGTTCCTGTGCATCCAGCAGCAGTCTGCGACCCTCCTCGTAGTCATCCTGGTCCACACTGATCAGCAGCCGGACCCCCTCTCTCCCCGCCGCCCTCCGCAGAGAGTCTGTGATGAACACCCCCTTCAGGGCCTCTAGCAGCGCTCCACTCAGATAGTCCCCCCAGAAGGCCTCCAGGTTGTCCAGCTCAGAGAACTTGATGTCGCAGATGATGGAGCCCAGGTCGCGGGCGCGCAGCACGGAGGTGGCACGACTGAACAGCTCAAACTGCCGCTCCAGGGGCTGCTGCTTGTCCGAGGAGACGCCGCCGCGCAGAGCCGACTCATGCTCCCAGTATTCTGCTCGCACACGCAGACGAATGTCTGCAAGGAGGGGGAGGGTGAGGAGATGGAGGGAGGTAGGGGAAGAGTGAAGGCAGGAAAGGAGAGAGAGAGGGGAGGAATGGGTAGAAGAGGGAGGGAGAGTGGTGGAGGGGAAGGTATAGGGGAGGAGAGAAGAGGAGGGGTAGATGTAGAGGAGGGACAGGAGAGGTGATTTTTAGGGTGCAAAGAGGTCAGACATATTCAAAAAGGGACAGAGGGAAATGGTAGAAGCAGGAGATTGAGCGGGGTGAGATATATCATGTACACGTGAGAGTGAAAATCAAATATGAGAAGGAGGGTGGGATCAGAGTCAGAACAAAAGGAAGAGAGAGACAAAAACACAAAAGAAAATGATAAGAAAACTTTTCAAATAAAGCCGTAATCACAGAATATTATCTGAACATTTGTCAAGAACAGGCTATGTGAGGGTTGATAGACAAGTGCCAAAGTAAAGAATATTTAAGGGGAGCATACTACATTCAACAGGACTGTATCTGACATTAAACTAGTGATTTTAGTAGGATACCACATAGAAATACTTACTGGTATTATATTTTCTTAACTCTTCTTGAACTGCACTGTTGGTTACGGTTTTGTAAGTAAGCATTTCATGGTAAAGTCTACACTTGTTGTATTTGGTACATGTGACACATAAAGCTTGATTTGGTGTAGGACACTGCTGTGTTATTAACTACAGTTGATAACAAAAGTCTGTCTTTAAGAGTGATACAGGTGAGGCAGAACTGAAGACAGAGGTGAATGTAATACCAATCAGGCCGTCCGTCTACCATCACTAACCTGACAGTGGGAACAAATATGACCTGTTCGGGTCCAGAAGAGCATCACTCAGGATTTACTGTATGACTAAACAGATCTATTTTTCACAACACCCACTACCAAAAGCTGTTGTTGTAGTACTGAAATCAGAGGATGGATAACAAGCATATTCATCAGGGAAGAACACCACCACACCACTCTGTACAGTTCTAATAGTCCACCCCCATCATTATTCACCCAGGAGATTTCAGCCAGGCACTGTAATCTACACAAAACCTCTACACGCTGAAAGCTAGAGCTATAACTATGTAATCCATTTCTCTGAGCAATTACAAAGCTTGTTACACTGTACTTACAGTAATAATGAGTTATAGGTGGCACAAAACAGGCATAAATAAAATGCTACTTGTTGTGAGGGTTGTAGGATTTTGTTAGGTCACTCTAACACTGTAAACAGCCCTTGGGATAGCAACCTTTCAGTGACATGTTTTTGTCCTGTTTCAGCAACAGGATAATTAGCGGTCATGTAGCAACAGCACAGTGAGAAGGGTCAGGAGATACATACTGTACTGAGCAAAGGCAAGCAGACCTCTGTCTCATCCTCCTCTACTGCCATTATTCACCAAGCGCCCAGCAGAACCAGCATCCTTCCGACTTTGCTGCAACAAAAAATCCAAACCTTCCCAGTCCCACACTACCCCACCAGAGATGTAAATAGATTGGCAAACTTTGTTTGTGACTACTTTCACGGAAACATGTTAGCACCAAACATTCCAAGAAAACAATTATTCAAATTAGAATATTCTTGTCAAAGAATGTTTGTTGTCAACATGGAGGATAGTTTGTCAAATGGTGTATCTGGATTTACCCCACCCACCTTGCCCTCCCCAACTTCATGTAACAGAAAATGGAGGAACGATAAAGAGAAGAACTGGATTTAAAAAGAGAGAGAGAAGGAATATGAAACGGAAAGGGCAGAAAGGAGGGGGGGACCAGAGGTCCAAAAACTCACATTGAAAATTAGACCACAGTCTTATCTCTCAAAACACCTGTGGATGTGAATAAGAGGGAAAGCTATGTGTAGTACCATACACAGGGAACCGGGTACCTACACATACCTTGGTCTCTGAAGACACCGAGACAGGTTGGGGTAAAGGAGAAACTGACAAATGGTTGCTTCCTCTAAAGAGGACACAAGAAATAGAACCAGACAATTTAAAGTGGAATGTTGTACCAAATGAACCAGGGACATGACTGTGCCTTAGAATATGTGATTCATTTGAGTTCTTTGTCTCCATCCACATTATTGTTCAGACCCAAGGGGGACAGCCCCTGGAGGGGGCAGCTTTGGAAAATGCCAACATTAGAAATGCAAATGTTGAATTGATTATGAATTTCTTAACATTTGTAAGAGAGAAAACCAAACACTGGTTCCTTCTTTCTTTGCTTTATAAGGTTGCAATGAGGAGGCAATACAAACACGTACTACTTGGACCATCGGGGAGGTTAGACATCCTCAGGTTAGACAGATCTCCTACATGTACTGCCAACATTGAAAACATGCTCTGATTTATCAAAAATCTATCTTAAGATTAACTGCAAGTAGATTTGTAGATAGCTAAAATATGTGTTATATCACATCAGGCCAAATATGATAATCATGATCATATTTCATGAAGGTCAACTGTTAGTTTGCACACAAAGAAATCGGATACAGAAGGTGTTTGGAATTATTATTTTTTCTTCCAGGAGGCAAAGTTATGGTACAAGGAACATTTCTGTCTCTATTGATACAGCAGCTCTTAGGACATTTGTCAATGAGGTTGATAGAGAACAGTAAGACTCATACAGTCCCGAAAATAAGACTAAATGCACACAGCCCCATAATCTGACATGTTGTGAAAAATAATTGAAGAGTTGCCTTCTCTCATCACTACTCCAATGTCTCACCAACATCTCCACATTGTTACTCTGGGGAGATGTTTCTGCATGTAAAATCATGGACCATTTCAGGAAATACATTGTCAATTTGGGGGCATTTCGTATCAGAAAATACATGGTTTGTCCCTAAGGCAGTGTTTCCAAACTCGATCCAGGGGACCCTAAGGGGTGCACGTTTTGGTTTTTGACCAAGCACTATACAGCTGATACAAATAATCAAAACTGGATGATTAGCTGATTATTTGAGTCAGCTGTGTAGCACTAGGGCAAAAACCTAAATGTGCACCCAGGGGGGGCCCCAGGACCCAGTTTGGGAAACCCTGCTCTAGGGGATACATTTATCTCTCCCTGCCAGCAGGGTGTCAAATCAGCTAAAACAGGATGTGCAGCTAACAAGGCACAGTACTGCTCTGAGAGGAAACTGAAAGTCAGCTTCAAGCTAATAACATCTGAAAGTTACCAGGACTACATAATACCCCTGTCAATTGTCGATATGGTAAAACATGTCAGATAAATAATAAACTGAGTAAAACTAACAATTGTGCACTTTTGCAATGTACAAGTCTAGCGACATGGGTCATATACTGTGTGGGGACTGTGACGTCAACACCTACTACACAATGTCCCCATACTTCTAAATGACTGCTCCTTCCTACCTACTTGTGAAAAATGGACTTGCTGAGAGCACCAGGAAAGGAAGGCCCTTAAAAACAATGGGAACATAGTGATTTTGTTAAGGTTACAGAGTCCTTTACACTTCATCAGAGACAGATAGATCCATTTAGACAGAACATTAGGAGGCACAACTTTCATTTTCTCCCTTTAAAACAAGGAGTTGGTTAGATTCTCCATTCACCCCACAGAAAAGTACCCATTTACGAGGAGTCACTTGGTGCGAAGAGCTTCAACTCTTTATCGATCCGTTTTTCTGCTGAACGACAGACCAAGAGAGGGAGGGAGGGAGAGAGGGAGGGGTAGAGAGAGACAGGTAGAGAGACCTCTCTCTATTCCCCTTTGACCAAAGCTCTCTTTTTTTGGTTTGTGTGGTTTGAGCGTTTAGTGTTCGTTCTCTCCCTCTCAGTGTGTGTGAGAGGATGTTTTTTCCTGACACACGAGTCGGTCTGTTTTGAACTGCGAACATAGAGAAAGGAGAGAAAGAGAGAGAAAGAGACAAGCACAGTTGGATTGGATATCTGTCAATTTGGTTGTTTCTCAAGATCAAGCAGGCAAGCTTAACACTGGTTCAAAGGCAATCACTTGGAGTTTGAATTGTTTTTGATGTCTCCAAGTCCACTGTTTAACATTACGGTTTAGGTGGACAGTTTTACGTCGATTCTAATCGTAGGTTACAGTTTGGTATAAGAAATTGTAACCACAAATAACTGAAATACTGTAACTGAAACGCTTGAACTGAGAAAAGGAACTGATTATGTGAAAACAAACTGACTGGTAAGATAGTAGAGGTAGTAATGGGTTTGGTCTGAATGCTGTGAGGCAGCATTGGACTGGACTGCCCCATCTATCTCTGCTCCCCACACTGGGAGCTCATTCAGGGGTCAGAGATACAGCATGCGGTTACACAGCCCTTAACACAACACTGTTGGGTCATTTTCCTCAGAACTGCTCGAGCAAAGGTTCCAGAGAAGCTGTCGGCGGCCATGTTATGTTCATATAAAGATAGAATTCGAGTTCAGACTGACAAGAGGACTGAGATCAATGGATCTCTGAGACCAGTTTGAAATTTTTTTAATTGAGATTCCAGAATGGGTTTAGTCTCTTTTTGTTTTAGTAAACCAGAATCAGTTGGGTTGTTTGAATTCTGAGAAAGGTATTTGTGATCACTGACCAGAGGTATCTACTGAAGTTGATGCCACAAGAACCACTGGGACTCAGTTAAAAGGCTCCATTTTGATGGCTGCTTTAGAAGAGTAGTTTACCCCAAAACTAAAGTTAATCAGATGTTTTCAATATGCATGTAGTGGGATATACACCAGACTAGACAGTGTGGAATATGCACTCAGTTATCACTTTTGAGGAAAACATCTGTCAAACTTTAGCTTTGAAGTGAACTACCCCTTTAAAAAAAATGTTTTCAGGTCAGTTTGAGCTTTGAGTCATTTGGAGAGTCCGAGCATGGTATTCAGAAGAGGGGTCAGGTTCAAGGTCGCATTACGGTGATTAAGAAACTTCTGGAATATTCTACACATATTTCCAAGGACTCTTTGGTCAGTTCTGTGAAACACTGAGGCCAACACCCCTCTTTAGAGTAATAGACAAATCATGGAACATTCCAGAACACTTTGTGGGGAGCATTCTGTTTTTTCTGAATGGGGTAAGGAGGAACAGGATAGCTAGAATAATACACAGGCATTGAACACAGAGCAGAGTGGCAGCCCCCCCTCGTTCTGAGGGGGAGGGCCTCTTTACCTTGGGCATCGGGCCAGACTGACGAGAGAGAGAGCGACTGAGGTGAGCACACACTGCAGATCGTACGGACAGAGTGAAAGGCCAGACCAGACTTTTTTTTTTGTCCAGCCTTTCTCTCCGCTCTCTAGGTCCACTCTCTAGGTTACTCGATCTGAGTCACAATCCTGAGTCAACCTGGTGGGGATCAAATGCGGAGTCAAGACAGCAACATGTTCAGAGGCAAAGCAACAACACTGTGTATGGTACATGGCTGGGACTGTGAGGGCAAGGCTACTGCAGAGGGCAAGGGGCAGGTATCCCTCGGTAGATTGATCACTGGGCACTTAGTGCAGTTGATTTAGAGAAGGCTGTTCTGATCGACGGGGACAAAATGGCACATTTGAAAGGGTTGCAGTGTTATGTTGGAGCACTACGAAGCCAGTGGAAAATCATAAGCATCTTTGTCTCCCTGAAGAAGAGACTTCATGGATTGTGAAAAGTTGTTGAAATCAGATCATGTTGATAAATAAGCAGTATCGTTCATTAGTACGTGTCAGGCTGTGGGAGCGGCTGTGTCTGGGATAGCCATAGTACGAGGGGTTAGTTGGCTGTCAGGTAGGCTAGATACAGCAACAGAACTGGAAGGGCTAAGGGCCTGTTGACCTGGGCCCGGTTTCCTGATAGCGATTGAACTTAGGCTTACGAGTGTTTTAACGATGCATCTTTCCTATAACGGCCAAAGATGTAACATGTTTCCAAAAACACCGCACAGAGAGAACGTTCGTGTGTCGTTGAGGCTTGTGTCCATACTGATAGTATTGAAAGAAAGGCAACGCTGCTCTCGGATCAGCTTTCTCCATTCAAATCTTAACTTAACATTAGGGGCGGCAGGTAGCCTAGTGGTTAGAGCGTTGGGCCAGTAACTGAAAGGTTGCTGGATCGAATCCCAGAGATGACAAATGACAAGGTAAAAATCTGTCGTTCTGCCCCTGAACAAGGCCGTCATTGTAAATAAGAATTTGTTCTTAACTGACTTGCCTGGTTATATAAAACATGTGATAATCAAGATTTGGCACATCATTGCACATATTAGGCATGAAATATATACAGACAAGTAGCAAAATAGAACTCCATAAATGATTGTGATGATAAATTTATATTTACACCAAGCTGCTTGTTTGTATCAATTGCAAAGACATTGTCAATTTTGTATTTGTTGTCCACTTTGTTGGGAAGTTTTCAGCGGTCACAGATGCGGATGCAAAGTGTGATTCTATGTTTAGCGGAGCTCTTCTGTGTGTAAAGTGACGCGGGAGGGCAAAAAAAAGCATCTAACGACCCACTTAGCGGTTCTGAGAGTGGTCTGAGACAGGCGTTAGATTACAAGTGTAACGTTAATAACAAAGGTTTTGGGAAACAGCTCTGAGATTTAATAATGGTTTAACAAAGGTTCTAACAAACTTAGCTTTAAGATGCTTTTGGGAAACCGGACCCTGGTCTGGGAAGATGTCAGCAAGTGAGAGGCTATCAATTCAACTTATGTTCAGTACACATTCAGAAATTCAGTGGGACTTTCTCTAAAATTTGTTAGGGATAGGATAAGACAGACAGTACTACCAACATAAGAGACAGGAGACCTACCAGGCAGGGTTCTTAAGAACAGGAGCTGAAAAAAACTGGGTAAGTGAGAGAGAGGGAGATATGTCGGGGGTGATGAAAAGAGAAGAAAAATGGAGAAAGGGATAGCACAAGCAGTAGTTATGTAGCCCGGGTACCAGTCGGTTTGAGATATCATTCCACTCCTTGTCATGCAAAATGAGTGACAAGCAGTGGCATGATCACACAAGCAGATCTGGGACCAGGCTAGTAGTTATGCTATATGAAGAAGAAAGACAAGCTCGGCTGACAAGTGTATAGCAGACGTATAAGTGAAAGACAGGTGATTTACTGTCTTCTACACTCTAACTGTCCTTCCCCTGGGCCTCAGTCTGGACCACAGGCTAGTTATTACGAGGCAGCATTCCAACCATGTGTGGCAGCTATAGTATGTAGGTCGAAATCATACATTTTTCCCACAAGTATTGTCACAAAAGAGCAAGGCAGCTCTCACATTATTTTGGTCTGCACAGAACAGACTAAATTGTTCCGTTTAAGGAGCTTGTGGGTTGATGCCGAAATGTCCCATTGAAACATAACACGCTTGTGAATCTAAGGTTGAATGCCACATTGAAATGCCATGTCCTACTACTACACTAAGCCTGCTGTGCTGTGTGGAGCTCAGACAGAAACGCTGACTCACACTTCTGTGCTGTGTGGAGCTCAGACAGAAACACTGACTCACACTTCTGTGCTGTGTGGAGCTCAGACAGAAACGCTGACTCACACTTCTGTGCTGTGTGGAGCTCAGACAGAAACGCTGACTCACAATGCTGTGCTGTGCGGAGCTCAGACAGAAACGCTGACTCACAATGCTGTGCGGAGCTCAGACAGAAACGCTGACTCACAATGCTGTGCTGTGCGGAGCTCAGACAGAAACTCTGACTCACACTGCTGTGCATTGGGTGTGTGAATTCCTCTCAGGGTGCATCTCAATAGTCTAAAGAGGCTTCCTTCCATTGTTTCCTCCCCATTATCTGAATGGCCAGGATAGGTAAAGGGCAAGTATTAAGGCTGGATGCTTATTTAGTTTGAGACACTAGTGGGTAATGGTGAAGGCAATGGCTGACATAGGCATAGTATATTTAATAGATGGGAGTTGTAGGCAAGCCAACCCAATTCCCCTCTGTGCTACGGTCATCACAAATTAACAGACCAGATAGATTTAATTTAATTCAGTTTCTGGTTATTTTTGTTAGTGTAGCAGGGGGCACACAATCAAAGACCCCGGGAGTGTGTAAAACGCTGTCTGAAACCCTGGTGATAATGTTTGAGTGTGAGACAGTTTGACCACCACAGAGAGCATATGATGACCAGGTTGAGGGGTTAAGTCAGGTCAAACACAGCCAGTCAGTATGGGTTGTATTTACTGATGAGCGGTCACTCATTCACACATGCTCTGCTCTCACAGTATTGTTACAGCACAGCCCACTCAGTCCAACATGCCTGCAGGATAGTATTGATCTCCCAGGAGGCCCATGCAAACCATTCTCAAACTAGCAAGGGTGGGACGGTCAACTTATGGTCAGGGTATAAGCTGAGCAGAGGGAGCAAACTGAAGCCGTTATCTTATGTGAGGACATGAACACGGCTCTGACTGACATGGATTCAAGGTTGCTTGATATGGACATTAAGTTTAAACTTACTGGTGAGACAAGGTGGTGACTGGGACATTCTGATATGGCAGAGATTTTTAGTATCATCACTGTTATTAAGGGCTGTTGGGGAGATGGTGCTTACAGCTTCTCATTAGAAGTGAGATAGAAAATGGATGTAAGCCAGAGAGAGAGAGAGACTCAGACACATGTATAATGGCAAGAGAGGAACCCAGAGAGAGTGTGGTGAATGAGCAAGTGGGTTAAAGAGAGAGATGGAAAGAAAATAGAGAAAGAGAAATGGAAGGGAAACTAGAGAGAAAGAGAAAGACATGGAGGCGGGTCTCACCGCAGGTCACTTTCTCAGGTATAGGTGGGGGAGGAGTTTCAGGGATTCCCGTTCTTCTCCTGTGGGAGGTGGGCTTGCTGGTCCAACGGCGGCCTTTACCCCTCTTCTTCCGTAGGGGGGCAGGCGTTGGCCTGGCAGAGTCAACACCTATTAGACAGACACAAAAAACAGTCAATCAGCAATGCTTAACTGGTGCAAATCCAGACAATTTCAGAAACAGTCACTGACATTTCTTAGAGACAAGTTCAGGCATGCACAGATTGTACCGGAGTGTAGCTTACCCCCCCTCCATTGCTGGGTGGCATGTTCGTCATGTGATTCTGTCTGTGCACAGGGGTCAGTCAGTCCAGATGTGCACACCTGTCTTTTGTCCTCTGTCCCATGGTCCACTCTGAAACGTTCTGGTGATACTGAGAGGTAGATTAAGGTCAGACACTGACACAGCAGAGTGTAGACAGACAGGCAGATAACACACAGCTGGGAGGAGTAGGCCTACAGGTGATTATGACAACACTGTCTCTATTACTGCATGTTGGCTTCCAGTTATGAACAGCACTCTGTTACAGTCCCTTACCTGTCCTCCTTTTCTTGCGGGACACCAAAGGCAGGAGGTCGTGTCGTGTCAGGACTCGCAGCAGCTGCAACAGGGGCTCCAGGTTACCCTCACTGAGGTACCCACGTCTCTCCAGCTCCAGCAGCAGTTCTAGCCCACTCTTGGGCTTGTGGCGAGCAGCGGTAGGGCAGGCCAAGGCAGGAACCTTGGGCTGTAACCGCCGCCAGGCCTCCAGGAGCACTGGGCTGGGGGAGACTCCTTTACTGGCCTCAGGGTCTTCCTCACCGGGCTCGCTGGTCCAGCCAGCTGGGTCCAAGGGGTGCCCTCCAGCCGGATAGGTCTCATCCAAGAGGAACGACAGCACCTCAACGTCTGTTTCAGTCAGTTGAGAACCGACAACTTCAAACATCTCGTGTAGAGAGAGCATCCCATAGTACGTCAGGCACTCAGTCTCATCCCAATACAGAGAGTCTCGGAGAGAGTACCTTGGACGACGCATGGTTGCCATTGTTAACAAGCTAGCTGGCTATCCTTTCCCAATGCACCTTGGCCAGACGTTTCTATGTGATAAGAATAAAGTTAATTAGACAATGTGAGTAGCAATGAAGTAATGACTCAAAATGTCAAACTAAACAACAGGAGGACTGGCTAGGTTTATCAGGTTATCAAATAACAAGCCAGATAGCAGCCACAACGCGAATTACGTTATTGACATGGACAGTTACAGGCTTGAAAATGCAAGCAACTGTCTAATAATAACCGAAGTGGAGGTGTGAACCACAAAGCTACTTCGTTTTCGTTGTAGCTACGTTGGAGAGCTCGAGATCTCGCCGAGCCACCATACCTTGCAAGTTCAAACTGTGTTGACAGTGCAACAAATTACGTTACGTAACAGACGTTCCACTGCTAGAAGAAAAAAAACTGCACTTTATATTTAGATTGAAAGCCCTTGAAAACGGTCCAAAATAGAGATGGTCCCTCATACATAGCTACATTTCTCGATTTGATAGTAAGCTAGATGGAAACATCAAAATAATTAGTTGCAGCTGGAAGAACCATTTGGGTTGCTAGATAGCTATCGTTAGCTACGAAATTATCGCTAGCTAGCAACGACAACAGCTGACTATACCATGAAGATGAATCAAGACGTTCAAATACATGTAAAGACTAAAGGCGGTAATTCATTGTCAATATAATATTGTTAATCGTTGCAACAAGCTAAATAATGTGTTATTTTGTGAAACTCGCCTTCGTTGTTCGAAGATGGTCAATGTTGTCAACACAGCTGGGGTGTATTCATTAGTCAGATTTGGTTCTAAAACGTGTTGTCTGTTGCAAAACGGAAACCGTTTGCTCTAGGAACCAAACGGAAGCAAACAGAAAAACTGGAACAGGAACGCAGCGGGGAGGGACCTGCTTAAATGTATCCAATAGAAACTCGTTTTCGTTGCAAAACGTTTTGCAACTGAATCCACTAATGAATACGCCTCGTCTCGCACGCAGAGTTGGCAGTCGAACAACAACAGGCAGTAACCAATCACTGCACTTACTTTTTTAAGACATGTTGGCAGTGATCTACCGCCATGATGAGGAGGACATCGAGAATTTATGTTTTATTGTATTTATTTTATTTATTTATCCTACCCTGCCTTTCTAAGGTCTTCGAAAGCCAACTTAACAAACAGATCACCAACCATTTAAAATCCCACCGTACCTTCTCAGCTATGCAATGTGGTTTCCGAGCTGGTCATGGGTGCACCTCAGCCACGCTCAAGGGCCTAAAAAATATCATAACTGCCATCGATAAGAGACAATACTGTGCAGCCGTATTCATCGACCTGGCCAAGGCTATCGACTCGGTCAATCACCACATTCTTATCGGCAGACTCAGCAGCCTTGGTTTCTCAAATGACTGCCTCGCCTGGTTCACCAACTACTTCTCAGATAGAGTTCAGTGTATCAAATCGGAGGGCCTGTTGTCCGGACCTCTGACAGTCTCTATGGGGGTGCCACAGGGTTCAATTCTCGGGGGTGACTCTTTTCTCTGTAAACATCAATGATGTCGCTCTTGCTGCTGGTGATTCTCTGCTCCACCTCTACCCAGACGACACCATTCTGTATACTTCTGGCCCTTCTTTGGACACTGTGTTAACTAACCTCCTAACTAACTAACCTGCCATACAACTCTCCTTCTGTGGCCTCCAACTGCTCTTAAATGCCAGTAAAACTAAATGCATGCTCTTCAACCGATCGCTGCCCGCACCTGCCCGCCCATCCAGCATCACTACTCTGGATGGTTCTGACTTAGAATATGTGGACAACTACAAATACCTAGGTGTCTGGTTAGATAATAAACACTCCTTCCAGACTCACATTAAGCATCTCCAATCCAAAATTAAATCTAGAATCGGCTTCCTATTTTGCAACAAAGCATCCTTCACTCATGCTGCCAAACATTCCCTCGTAAAACTGACTATCCCACCGATCCTTGACTTCTGCGATGTCATTTGTAACATAGCCTCCAACACTCTACTCAGCAAATTGGATGCAGTCTATTACAGTGCCATCCGTTTTGTCACCAAAGCCCACTATACTACCCACCACTACAACCTGTATGCTCTAGTTGGCTGGCCCTCGCTTCATACTCGCCATCAAACCCACTGGCTCCAGGTCATCTACAAGTCTCTGCTAGGTAAAGCCCCGCCTTATCTCAGCTCACTGGTCACCATAGCAGCACCCACCCATAGCACACGCTCCAGCAGGTATATTTCACTGGTCACCCCCCAAAGCCTATTCCTCTTTTGGCCACCTTTCCTTCCAGTTCTCTGCTGCCAATGACTGGAACGAATTGCAAAAATCACTAAAGCTGGGGACTCATATCTCCTTCACTAACTTTAAGCATCAGCTGTCAGAGCAGCTCACAGATCACCTGTAGATAGCCCATCCAACTACTTCATCCCCATATTGTATTTTTTTATTTATTTTTTGCTCCTTTGCACCCCAGGATCTCTACTTGCACATTCATCTTCTGCACATCTATCACTCCAGTGTTTAATTGCTAAATTGTAATTACTTCGCCACAATGGACTATTTATTGCCTTACCTCCCTAATTTGACCTAATTTGCACATTGTATATAGATTTTTTTCTATTGTGTCATTGACTGTACGTTTGTTTATGTGTAACTCTGCGTTGTTTGTGTCGCACTGCTTTGCTTTATCTTGGCCAGGTCGCAGTTGTAAATGACAACTTGTTCTCAACTGGCCTACCTGGTTAAATAAAGGTAAAATAAAAATATAAAAATTCTGACCGTATGAGCTCTCACAGATCCACCCAGACATGATGCTGCAGGTCTCTTCTCTCCAGCTCCGAGAAGGGTTGGTCTCTGAGGGTGGAGGCACACACTCTCTCCCCTCACACTCACAGCACTCTTTCTACCTGGGGGATTCCACAGAGATACACTGATTTTCTACACATCCAATGCCCATAATCTATGTGTATTATATCCTGTATTAATACTAGAGTAAAGATTGTCTTGGGGACCAACCACCTTGCTCCATAGATCAAACCCACCTCTGCGCATCTCCAATACAATGTCTCTCACCCGTTCCTCTGGACTAATGACCACCAGGTTTCCGCCCTGTTGAACACAGTTGACCCGACCGCTGCTTCAGTTCCTCCTCTCAGTGGAGAAGTAGTAACACCTGGAGAGAATCTTTCAGCCCTTAACACAAGGTGTGTGAGGCAATGATGTACACAAACACTTACACACGCGCACAGACACACACACACATAAGAACACATTCATGCACATTGCACACCCACATGCTCAAACATACAGAAACACACATGCACAAGAACATATCCATGCACATTGCACAAACACACAGTATATAGTGCATAGATATAGAAGAAGGACAGATAAATCAAGACACTGCTGACCTTGGGTGAGCTGGTCTCTGAGTGGACAGTGTCGGTCCACAGGCAGGAAGTTGACCAGCTCTGTAGGCATCTTCTGAAGGGGATCCCTATCCCTCACCGTGACAACAAAGTCTCTGTTCAAAATCGCCTCAGTTTCAGAGAAACTTATGAGATCTAACTGAAGTTAGTTTTTAGTCTCTGCGACCCTCACATGCTCTCACCTCAACTGGTCATAACGCTTTGATCACACCAACAGTGCGTTTGTGCAAAATGGTACGCAGCATCATCTGGATATGTTTGCAACAAAAGTTCAACATTTACCTTCTGCTACCATTTCTGTCGAACCGTCTAGGCATACAGTTTGATGCATGTATTGTATAAATCCACCGTATGCACCCCACAAAACGCACTACAACTGCCTCTACAATGCTGGAAGGCAAACACAGCATTCCATTGGAAATGAATGTACTTCTGGTGTACCAAAATGCAATGACGCGTTGGTGTGATCGAGGCGTTAAGCTGCACTGATGTTCAGGTGTTGTCTCTGTGACCGTTCCCTGGTTCATGTGAGATCTTTTATCTCTCTCTGTAGTTGTTTTTAGATGCTGTCAGGTCTATAGTTGTTTTGCAATTTGTTGTTTGATGTCAGTAGGCCTTCATACTCTCTTTCTAATTGGTTATGAGAAGCAGCAAGGTCTCTGTGTTGCCTCTCTGACTGGTACTTGGACGCGACAAGTTACATGTAGTCTCTCTCCAGTTGGTCCTTAACCACAGCCTTCATAGCTGTTAATTTTCTGTAGCTCAGCTTGAGTTGAAGTCAAAGCATAATTTTGGATCCAGATCTGGTTCTTGGCTGTGAGGACGGCGTCGTAGTTGTCCCTCAGAAGCTGAAATTGTGCCGCCAGTAAGGTGCAACTGATAGAAGCTGTGTAATCTGGTGAGATGGACACAAAGTGTGAGTGTTAACAATTAGTGTACAGCAGATTGTTTTAGTATATGCTGCCTTTAGTTATAGTGAGGCCCAGAGCCATGTATTTAGATATTCTAAATACATGGCTCTGGAATGGCCAAGGCCCATAAGGATGTGATGAAGAATATGCCTATTGTGTCCTCCTGTAGTCATAGACCTGAGATGGTTAGGATTGATAGCAGTATCTAGGGGCTTGAGGCGTCACTACAGACCCGGGTTCGATCGGGAATCCCATAGAGTGGCGCACAATTGCCCCAGTGTCGTCCGGGTTGGGAGAGGGTTTGACCGGGGGGGGCTTTACTTGGCTCATCGTGCTCTAGCAACTCCTTGTGGCGGGCTGGGCGCCTGTAGGCTGACTTCGGTCGTCAGTTGAACGGTGTTTCCTCCGACACATTGGTGCGGGTGGCTTCCGGGTTAAGCGGGCGGGTGTTATAAAGCCCGGTTTGGCAGGTCATGTTTCGGAGGATACATGACTCGACCTACGCCTCTCCTAGGCCAGTTGGGGAGTTGCAGCGAAGAGACAAGATCGCAATTGGATATCACGAAATTGGGGAGAAAAAGGGTGTACATTTAAAAAAAGGAATAATGCAGTATCCAGGGGCAACACAGACCTATTAAAAGAAGAAGCATTATACAGCTCATTGATTGAAAAAACAAGGTAGCCTAGCTGTTAAGCAGTTGGTCCAGTACCCCAAAAGGTTGCTGGTTTGAATCCTTGAGCCTGAAAGGTGGAAAAATATGCTGTTCTGCCCTTGAGAAGGGCAATTAACCCCCAACAACTGCTCCCCACTTACAAAAAATTATTGCAGTTTTGAAAGTGCAGTAACTGCAATTCACTGTGGTATTTTGGATGCAGAATGACTGTAGTTATACAGCACTCTAACTGCAATTACAGGCAACATTTCTGCAGTAAAAAAAAAAAAAAGCTGTTATTGTGGACGCAGTTTTTGCAGTATACCGCAATCTTTTTTTTCGTAAGGACCGGGTGTCGATGACGTGGATGTCGATTAAGGCAGCCCCTCGCACCTCTCTTATTCAGAGGGGTTGGGTTAAATGGGGAAGACACATTTCGGTTCAATGCATTCAAATGTGCAACTGTATGGGGTCAATTTCACGCCATATGTATTGAATTCAAAATAAAATAAATCGTGAACATGAAAAATTAAGTTGAGAATTTGACATTATATTTTCGAGGACGGGTGAAATCAAAAACCAAACAATTGAAAGCAAAATGTATAGAATTATTTTTTTAAATAAACATCAAAAGCAAAACCCAAAAACGTGTAAGCAAATCATTTTTAAGCGAGAGCAAAACTCTATGACAAATGATTAAAAAATATATATATATTTGAAAACGAATGAAAAAATCGTTTTCGGTTCAACTTTGCCAGCAACCAACCCTATTGAATCCATTTGGCCTACCTTTTGGTTACGCTACTCGTATATTTGCTTTCGATGTCTGTTTCTTTGCTTTCACTGCCAGTCTTTTCGATTGCGAGTTTTGGCATTATTTTTCCCTGAAGGGCGTGGTTTAGAGGGAGGCCTAGACAATGAGTCTCCATTGGTCCGCTAGTTTTGGAGCGACGGTTCGTTTTAACCTAATCAATGAACATGACAGACAGGCTTACCTGTTGGACAACTTTCGGTGTAGGTGTTTGGCGAACCAGTTACTACACCTACAATTTTTGGGGTTTTGCTTTCGATGTCTTATTTGTGTTTATAATTCTATACATTTAGCTTTCAATTGTTTGGTTTTTGATTTCAACATCCATTATTTCACCCGTCCTCAAAAATATAATGTTTACATTCTCAACTTTATTTTAAATGTTCATGTTTTATTTTATTTAGAATCAATACATATGGCGTGAAATTGACCCCGTGAAATTGACCCCCTGACTATGTTTCCCCTTTCCAAGTATGCTTTTTGGACGAGAAAAAAAATACAAGAATTTGAAAGACCGAAGTCGCATTCCGTTCCAGCAGGTGGCGATAGTGCAAAATGTGTTTGCCGCTGTGCTCAAAGGAACGTCCTCCTTTGTTTAACGCATACGGTGTCTACGCTATGTTGTTGTAAATGTACCTGTGATTATCCGCTAGCAAGCTGACACAACTTTTCTCCTCTAAAAATGTCCAAAATAGAGTTATTGAGAGTGTTTCTCAACCAGAGATTGACAATGGCAGCTGAGGAGATATTTGGCGTCGTTGAAGAAACGATAGCAGAGTACCAGGAAGAGAACAGCCGTCTGCGTAGCATGCTCGATGTAGTTATTAAACCAGATATACTATTACACAGAATAGGTGTGTGACTGAGGCTGCTATCTGTTATATTTAAAACGGTCTTAGCATGTGGCAAGTGGTCAATGTCATGATGTATCAACCAAAACCAATGACAATGTAGCTAGCTAGCTATTTTAGTATCTATCGAAATAGCTAGCTATCTTAACTAGAATACTATTCATGTAACGTTTTAGATGTTTTATTTAATTCTCTATCCTTCCCTCCAGACATCCAACAGCCCACTCACCCTGTATCTGAACAGGAGGTTCTCCCTGAGCAGCAACACTGTGAGCAGGAGTGGAGCCCCAGGCTGGGGCAGGAAGACCCACATTACATACAGATAAAAGAGGAACCGGAGGAACTAGAGTCATCTTTGAAAAATGACTCCAACCACCAGGACCTGACTCAGTCCTCACTTCTTTATGAAACCCAAAGTGAAGACTACGAAGAGATGTACTGTCTTCCCAGCACCTCAACTGCACAGAGGAACTACACTCTACACAGCACCTTAACTGCACAGAGGAACTACTCTCTACCCAGCACCTCCACTGAACAGAACATGATACAGATCAAACCAGAACTTAATGCGGAAGACAATGGAGTATCAGAACCATCCCGTGAGTCTCAGCCCCTCTTTGCAGAAGATACAGAGTCTTCTGCAGCTCAGAGTAAAAACATGAAATGTGTCAAAGGGGTAGAGAGTAGACCTCTGTCAGATTCAAAGCCACTGAAATCAAAGAGATCACAGACAGTAAGAAAACAAAGTGCCTATATCCACTGTAAATTTTGTGGAATGTATTTCTCTTACTTAGCTTCTTTAGTGAATCATGCAAGAAAGCATGCACAGGACAAAGAATGTCTATGTGGTGTGTGTGGAATACACTTAGAGTCCACAGAAAGTATGTTAGATCATCTAGAAACCCACGTTGGAGCTAGAGTTTGTCATGTTTGTGGTACATTTTTCCCTGGGAGTGCTGAGCTGAATGATCATATGAAGGTTCACCCAGGGGAGAAATCGTTTCGCTGTCCTGATTGTGGCAAGTGTTTCAGAAAAAATCCAGATCTCACAGCGCACAAGAGGATTCATACAGGGGAGAGACCGTACCGCTGCCAGTTTTGTGGCAAAGGATTCAGTCAGAGTGGAAACCTGGCTGTGCATATGAAGAGCCACTCTGGGGAGAAACCGCATTGCTGCCCTGTTTGTGGGAAATGTTTCAGCAGTAAATCTTATATGAACACACACATGAAGATTCACACAGGGGAGAGGCCATTTTGCTGTCGTTTATGCGGAAAATGTTTCATAAGAAACCCTGATCTGACAGTCCACATGAGGACTCATACAGGGGTGAAACCATATAAGTGCCAGTATTGTGGCCAAGGCTTCAAACAGAATTATCACCGGAAACTACACATGAAGATCCACATGGGAAAAACCATATCATTGCCATCTTTGTGACATGTATTTCAGCACTAGCACCCAGTCAACCTGGCATGAGATTTCACATGGAAGAGAAGACTTCACTGCAGTGACTGGCAGAGGCTTTGCATAGTATGGAAGTTTGGGAGGACATATAATGACAATGCATAGAATACTTTAGTGTAGAAAATACTGACTGTAGACCTTTTGTTTGTGATACATGTTTCACTCAGCCGCTTTATTGAGGAAAGTTTTTACATGCAGTGACTGTTAATATGTGGTTGTTTTACCTGTTTTGAATGTACTGACTGTAAGTTGCTCTGGGCAAGAGTGTCAACTAAATGACCAAAATGTAAATACAAGAAATTAAATTGACACAGAAGAGAAACTATTTCATTGTTTTATAAAAAAAACATACATAAGGCAATGATTGCTGCTAAATGCTTCAAATGGATGAACTCCCCTAGAAGATACGAGAAGAACATTCACAAGAGGGAGAAAACATAATGACAACCCGAAAGAAAAACTCATGACAACGTGACAGTCGTCCCGTGTAGGGAGAATCTTTCAGACAATACAAGAAGTGCATTAAAACATATCATTCCCTAAATCTACTGTCATTCTTTATTTCTAGGAAAATATAAACATATACAGACACTGGAGAATAGATTGGGAATACTTATTCAATCTGATCAGTAATTAGTAGTATGAAGGACGAGATATGAATTAATTTTGCCCAGTAATCAATGTCTTCTTCTCAAAAGCAGCAGGCTCTGGCGCCACCTGCAGGAACGCCACGACCCGCGTCTTCCGCTCCAGCAGGGGGCGACAGTGCAACACGTATTATGCCGTACACGCAGAGACTGGCAGTGCTCTTTGTCTTGACTTAGTTTACGTTGGTAGCTAGCTGGCTAACTTAGCTAGTTAGACAACGTTCCTTATAAAAACATGTCTAAAATAGAGTACTTGCGAGTGTTTCTCAACCAGAAATTGATAGCGGCAGCTGAGGAGATATTTGGTGTCGTTGAAGAAACGATAGCAGAGTACCAGGAAGAGGTTTCTCACACAAAGGAGGAGAACAGGCGTCTACGGAGCATGCTGGATATTCGTTCTAAGCCACAGATCAAGTTACATAGACGAGCAGGTGTGTGTTTGTTTTTTCAACATTCATTTAATATGAGACATTTTAAGCTATAAATGTGTATTTACTTTTTGAGAGTGTAGCTAGCTAGTTACAAAACCAGTGTCTGTAATAAGATTATTATTGTTAGCCTCGCTAACTACGTCAAGTCAGCTCATGAGTTTTCTATTTCATCCTTCTCTCTAGACCTCCAGCAGCTCCCTGTCACCGTGTCTGATGAGGTGGTTTCCCCTGAGCAGCAGGAGTGGAGCCCCAGCCTGGGGCAGAAGGACCCAGAACCCACACGGATGAAAGATGAACAGGGTGAACCAAGAACCAGTCAGGAGGATGAGAATAATTTCAATGAGTTTATCAATTCTTACGGCTGTGTATCAAGTGGCTATTATCAGGACCCAACTCAGCCCTCACATGGAGAGAGATACTCTCTACCCAGCACCTCAACTGAACAGATCAAAACAGAACCTTATGTAGAAGACTATGGTGTATCAGAACCAATCAGAGAGCCCCAGCCCTTCTCTGCAGTAGATACTGAGTGTTCTGCAGCTCAGAGTGAAAACAGAGGACAGATTGACAGGATGGAGTGTGGAGGACCTCTGTCAGGTCTAATGTTAAAGCCACTAAAATCAAAGAGAACAAAGACAGTAAAAGGACAAAGTTCTCATAGTGTTAAGGACAGGAAATTGAACCATCTAAAATCACACTCGAGACCCAGTGTAAGCTGGGATGCTGCTCCTAGTTGTAAGGTATGTGGAAAGCAATTTGACTCCATGGCGTCTTTATTAAATCATGTACAAGCGCACACACAGGATAAAGAACATCTTTGTGGTGTGTGTGGAAAATTCTGTCAGTCTACAGAAAGTATGATGGATCACCTACAAACTCACATTGGAGCAAAGTGTTGTCATATTTGTGGTAAATATTTTGCTTGGGATACTTTCCTGAAAAGGCATTTGAGGAGTCATACAGGGGAGAAGCCGTTTCACTGTCAAGATTGTGGCAAAGGATTTACTCAGCGTGGACACCTAAACTTACATATGAGGAGCCACACAGGGGAGAAACCACATCAATGCCAGGATTGTGGCAAAGGATTCAGTCAGAGTGGAAACCTGGCAGTGCATATGAAGAGCCACTCTGGGGAGAAACCACATCGCTGCCCTGTTTGTGGCAAATGTTTCAGCAGAAACCCTGATCTGAAAGTCCACATCAGGACTCATACAGGGGTGAAACCATATAAGTGCCAGTATTGTGGCCAAGAATTCAAGCAGAATTATAACCTGAAACTACACATGAAGATCCACATGGGAAAAACCATATCATTGCCATCTTTGTGACATGTAGTTCAGCACTAGCACCCAGTCAACCTGGCATGAGATTTCACATGGAAGAGAAGACTTCACTGCAGTGACTGGCAGAGGCTTTGCATAGTATGGAAGTTTGGGAGGACATATAATGACAATGCATAGAATACTTTAGTGTAGAAAATACTGATTGTAGACCTTGTTTGTGATACATGTTTCACTCAGCCGCTTTATTGAGGAAAGTTTTTACATGCAGTGACTGTTAATATGTGGTTGTTTTACCTGTTTTGAATGTACTGACTGTAAGTTGCTCTGGGCAAGAGTGTCAACTAAACGACCAAAATGTAAATGCAAGAACAGTACTCCAACAGTCCAATTAAACACAGGAGAGAAGCCATATACTTGTGTTATTCAAATGGATGAAGTCCCCTAGAAGGTCTGAGAACATTCACAAGAGGGAGAAACACAAATAACAACCTGATGAAAATCCTCCTGACAACATGGCAGTTGTCCCCTGTGTAGAGAGTTTTTCAGACAATATAAGAAGTGCATTAAACATGTAGTTCTCCGAGTTCTTTATTCCTCTGAAATACATCTCTCCTCTTCCTTTAATTAATTGCAGACATGAGAATGTTGGATTAGTGATAGCAGTATGGTGTATTCTATTTTTGGTGTACTTTAGTGATCTAGTGGGGCAATGATTGATCTAAACTTCAGATTTGCACCAGTAGCCCTGCAGTCTACTACATGTAGGTCTATGTGCTGGGCTAGAATAACAGTATACAGACACTGGAGAATAGATTGGGAAATACTTAATCAATCTGATCAATGACAAGAGAATAATTCATTTTGCCCAGTAGTGCTGTAGCAGTGCCACCAGCTCTGCAGTCTACTACATGTAGCAGACACATCGATGGCTCTGAATGAACTTTATTTGACTTTTTGCAAACTGGAAACCATTTATCCGGAGGCTGCATTCATTGTAGCTGGGGATTTTAACAAGGCTAATCTGAAAACAAGACTCCCTAAATTTTATCAGCATATCGATTGCGCAACCAGGGGTTGAAAGACCTTGGATCATTGTTACTCTAACTTCCGCGACGCATATAAGGCCCTGCCCCGCCCCCCTTTCGGAAAAGCTGACCACGACTCCATTTTGTTGATCCCTGCCTATAGACAGAAACTAAAACAAGAGGCTCCCATGCTGAGGTCTGTCCAACGCTGGTCCAACCAAGCTGACTCCACACTCCAAGACTGCTTCCATCACGTGGACTGGGACATGTTTCGTATTGCGTCAGACAACAACATTGACGAATACGCTGATTCGGTGTGCGAGTTCATTAGAACGTGCGTTGAAGATGTCGTTCCCATAGCAACGATTAAAACATTCCCTAACCAGAAACCGTGGATTGATGGCAGCATTTGCGTGAAACTGAAAGCGCGAACCACTGCTTTTAATCAGGGCAAGGTGTCTGGTAACATGACCGAATACAAACAGTGCAGCTATTCCCTCCGCAAGGCTATCAAACAAGCTAAGCGTCAGTACAGAGACAAAGTAGAATCTCAATTCAACGGCTCAGACACAAGAGGCATGTGGCAGGGTCTACAGTCAATCACGGACTACAGGAAGAAATCCAGCCCAGTCACGGACCAGGATGTCCTGCTCCCAGGCAGACTAAATATTTTTTTGCCCGCTTTGAGGACAATACAGTGCCACTGACACGGCCTGCAACGAAAACATGCGGTCTCTCCTTCACTGCAGCCGAGGTGAGTAAGACATTTAAACGTGTTAACCCTCGCAAGGCTGCAGGCCCAGACGGCATCCCCAGCTGCGCCCTCAGAGCATGCGCAGACCAGCTGGCCGGTGTGTTTACGGACATATTCAATCAATCCTTATACCAGTCTGCTGTTCCCACATGCTTCAAGAGGGCCACCATTGTTCCTGTTCCCAAGAAAGCTAAGGTAACTGAGCTAAACGACTACCGCCCCGTAGCACTCACTTCCGTCATCATGAAGTGCTTTGAGAGACTAGTCAAGGACCATATCACCTCCACCCTACCTGACACCCTAGACCCACTCCAATTTGCTTACCGCCCAAATAGGTCCACAGACGATGCAATCTCAACCACACTGCACACTGCCCTAACCCATCTGGACAAGAGGAATACCTATGTGAGAATGCTGTTCATCGACTACAGCTCGGCATTCAACACCATAGTACCCTCCAAGCTCGTCATCAAGCTCGAGACCCTGGGTCTCGACCCCGCCCTGTGCAACTGGGTACTGGACTTCCTGACGGGCCGCCCCCAGGTGGTTAGGGTAGGCAACAACATCTCCTCCCCGCTGATCCTCAACACTGGGACCCCACAAGGGTGCGTTCTGAGCCCTCTCCTGTACTCCCTGTTCACCCACGACTGCGTGGCCACGCACGCCTCCAACTCAATCATCAAGTTTGCGGACGACACAACAGTGGTAGGCTTGATTACCAACAACGACGAGACGGCCTACAAGGAGGAGGTGAGGGCCCTCGGAGTGTGGTGTCAGGAAAATAACCTCACACTCAACGTCAACAAAACTAAGGAGATGATTGTGGACTTCAGGAAACAGCAGAGGGAACACCCCCCTATCCACATCGATGGAACAGTAGTGGAGAGGGTAGCAAGTTTTAAGTTCCTCGGCATACACATCACAGACAAACTGTTTGGTCCACTCACACAGACAGCATTGTGAAGAAGGCGCAGCAGCGCCTCTTCAACCTCAGGAGGCTGAAGAAATTTGGCCTGTCACCAAAAGCACTCACAAACTTCTACAGATGCACAATCGAGAGCATCCTGGCGGGCTGTATCACCGCCTGGTACGGCAACTGCTCCGCCCTCAACCGTAAGGCTCTCCAGAGGGTAGTGAGGTCTGCACAACGCATCACCGGGGGCAAACTACCTGCCCTCCAGGACACCTACACCACCCGATGTCACAGGAAGGCCATAAAGATCATCAAGGACATCAACCACCCGAGCCACTGCCTGTTCACCCCGCTATCATCCAGAAGGCGAGGTCAGTACAGGTGCATCAAAGCTGGGACCGAGAGACTGAAAAACAGCTTCTATCTCAAGGCCATCAGACTGTTAAACAGCCACCACTAACATTGAGTGGCTGCTGCCAACACACTGACACTGACTCAACTCCAGCCACTTTAATAATGGGAATTGATGGGAAATGTAAATATATCACTAGCCACTTTAAACAATGCTACCTTATATAATGTTACTTACCCTACATTATTCATCTCATATGCATACGTATATACTGTACTCTATATCATCGACTGTATTCTTATGTAATACATGTATCACTAGCCTCTTTAACTATGCCACTTTGTTTACATACTCATCTCATATGTATATACTGCACTCGATACCATCTACTGTATCTTGCCTATGCTGCTCTGTACCATCACTCATTCATATATCCTTATGTACATATTCTTTATCCCCTTACACTGTGTACAAGACAGTAGTTTTGAAATTGTTAGTTAGATTACTTGTTGGTTATTACTGCATTGTCGGAACTAGAAGCACAAGCATTTCGCTACACTCGCATTAACATCTGCTAACCATGTGTATGTGACAAATAAAATTTGATTTGATTTGGATTTGATTTGATTTGTAGGTCTATGTGCTGGGCTAGAATAACAGTATACAGACTCTGGAGAATAGATTGGGAAATACTTAATCAATCTGATCAATGACAAGAGAATAATTCATTTTGCCCAGTAATCAGTGTCCTTCTTAAAATTAGAATCAACTCTGGTGCAAACTGCAGGAGCTTCACGACCTGCGCTTTCCGCTCCAGCAGGTGGCGATAGAGCAAAATGTATTATGTCGTGCACGCACAAAGACTACATAATGAAGAGATGCTCACGTCTCCGCCCTACAGTGGGAAGGTAGGCGACAACCTTGGGTCAAAAATAAGCCCATATAAACGCGTTGGCCTAGTTTCGGACAGAGTTAGAGAGTGAAACCCTCTGGCTTCGCATCAGCGCTCTTTATTTTTTCGATTTAGTAGCTATCTAACAAACGTTCCTTCTGTACAAATGTCTAAAATAGAGTTATTGAGAGTATTTCTAAACCAGAGATTGATAGCGGCAGCTGATGAGATATTTGGTGTCGTTGAAGAAACGATAGCAGAGTACCAGGAAGAGGTTTCTCGCACAAAGGAGGAGAACAGGCGTCTACTGATCACGCTTGATATCCTTACTAAACCAGATAAGTTACATAGACAAGAAGGTGTGTTTATTTTCAACATTCGTTTAATATGAGACACGATAAGCTATCAATGTAATAAAATGTTGAGAGTGTAGATAGTTCCAATGTCTGTAAAAAGATTACTCAATCTTAAACCCGGCTAACAATTCTAGGGTGAGGAATTATATATATTTTGATGTTACCCGTAATCGTCCCACGTTTGTTTGTCTAGTTTTCCGTTAGTTATGGAAATATTATATCTAGCATGTTTTGATGTTAAAGTTAGAACATTACCTTTTTAATGTCACACAGATCTTATCAAGAACGTGGCTACAATGTTATCAGAATATATAACATTCATGCTCTAGACGCGCTATATGGGACGTTGCAAAAACATGTATGTGTCCAGTTTTCTGAGGGATAGGGGAATATTCTAACAAAGTCCCACAAATTCTACACAGGACATGGTTGCCAAGTTCTCGGAATGTAAGATATTCGTGTTCTAGACACGTTTCATGGGAACATTGCAATAACATTTCTGTGTATCAGTTGTCAGCAGTCGCCTGATTTGTTCAGAAAGAAACGTTCTTCCCCCAAAAATCATTGCACATCACGTTTCTTTTGCCAAACCCATCAAGGCCCTGATTCGTAATCCATTCACAGCTCTTTGTCTGTTGGCAAAGTTAGGGTTACTCACACACCCACAGTGCTTTTAAAACACTGTTTTCAACTACCACATTTGACGTACATCATTACATTGTGCATGTTGATTTATACAGCAATTATTATGCAACATTTCCTCACCTTGAATTTGAATTCACAGCCTCTTGGTTCACGGCAATCAGATCTTCCTGCTACACCACCATGCCTGTGTCAGTTATCAGTTAATTGGACTATTCTCTCATTGATTTGATTGACTTATTTCAACAATTGAATGGCTTTCTATATGGTTATGTAATGTTGGTGGGGCATATTAACCTGTTTTAATGATACTCCTCAATCACTAGGATCAATATGTTTTTCTTGAGTGTACTTTTAACAGAACTGAGAGTTACTTAAAAGTTCATTCACCCTATTGCTTACACATATCACGTTGTTTCAGGTCTACACAAGTGTCTAGGGAGGAGGGTTGGGGTTTCTTCTTGACAGGGCCTAACTATTGGTTTGTGTTGGGCCAGTAACCAAAAGGTTGCTGGATCGAATCTCCAGCTGACAAGGTAAAAATCTGTGGCTCTGCCCCTGAGCAAGGCAGTTAACCCACTGTTCCTCGGGCGCCGAAGACGTGGATGTCGATTAAGGCAGCTCCCCGCACCTCTCTGATTCAGAGGGGTTGGGTTAAATGCGGAAGACACATTTCAGTTGAAGGCATTCAGTTGTACAACTGACTAGGTATCTCCCTTTCCCAATGAGCACATACCCTAGAGCAGGGCTGTCCAACTCTTCCTGGAGAGCTACCATCCTGTAGGTTTCCCCTAATCTAGCATACCGATTTATCCTAATTGGCTGGTGGATACACTGAATCAGGCTGGTGACAACTGGGGTTGGAGTGAACCTACAGGAGGGTAGCTCTCCAGGAACAGGGTTGGAGAGCCCTGCCCTAGAAATAACCCTAATTGGGACAGTCGTTAGGTTGTTCCTCATTGGTGCTAGTGACCTTGGTTTGAGACCCGCAGGAAGAGGCAACCTACTCTCACATTCTTGGCAATATGTTAGTCTTTATTTAGCAACAGTTACAACACACCAGTGTTTGAAGTAAATCTCTGTTAAAAGTACACCCAAGAAAATAATTTATTGATCATAGTGATTCAGAAGTATCATTCAAACAGGATAATATGACCCATCAATATTCGACAACTATAGAGAAAGCCCTTAAATTGCTGGAATAAGTAAATAAAAAATCAAAGATAAGAGACTAATCAGATGAACTGACAGCCTACTTTACACAGACATGATGGTGTAGCAGGAAGATTGGAGTACCGTGAATTAAGGGGTTGAGAGTTCAAATCCCAGGTGTGGACATGTTGAATAATAATGACTGATTAATTGAACATGCACAATATAATCATGTATGCCAAATGTGGAAGTTGAAAACACAGTATGTTAAAAGCATTGTGTGTGTGTGAGTATCCCTAACCTTGCCAACAGCCAAAGAGTTGTCAATCAATCAGTGGTTCACCAATCAGGGCCTTAATTGGCTGGGCAACAGTAACAAGACGTGATGTGTAAAAATTGTATTTTGTGGACACAAATGTTTTTGCAACGTTCCTATTAAACATGTCTCGAGCATTCATATTTCATGTTCTGAGAACATGGCAACCATGGTCTGTGTATGTTTGGTGGGAATATTCTCCTAACCAGCAAAAACTGGAGACATGAATGTTCTTGCAACATTCCCATGAAACATGTCTATGACATTTATATGACTTTCTATTTGACATTAAGGGAATGGTCTCTTGGAGACATGCCTTGTACATCCCGAAAACATTCCTATGAAAACGTTAGTTAATGACTGAATGAGACGCTTAAGTAAATATTCAAATAAAGTTGTGGGAACATTTGTTGTTAGCTGCGTATGTCAAGTCAGCTCTTGAGTTTTCTATTTCATCCCTCTCTCCAGACCTCCAGCAGCTCACTGTCACTGTGTCTGATGAGGTGGTTTCCCCTGAGCAGCAGGAGTGGATCCCCAGCCTGGGGCAGAAGGACCCAGAACCCACACGGATGAAAGATGAACAGGATGAACCAAGAACCAGTCAGGAGGATGAGAATAATTTCAATGAGTTTATCAATTCTTACGGCTGTGTATCAAGTGGCTATTATCAGGACCCAACTCAGCCCTCACATGGAGAGAGATACTCTCTACCCAGCACCTCAACTGAACAGATCAAAACAGAACCTTATGTAGAAGACTATGGTGTATCAGAACCAATCAGAGAGCCCCAGCCCTTCTCTGCAGTAGATACTGAGTGTTCTGCAGCTCAGAGTGAAAACAGAGGACATATTGACAGGATGGAGTGTGGAGGACCTCTGTCAGGTCTAATGTTAAAGCCACTAAAATCAAAGAGAACAAAGACAGTAAAAGGACAAAGTTCTCATAGTGTTAAGGACAGGAAATTGAACCATCTAAAATCACACTCGAGACCCAGTGTAAGCTGGGATGCTGCTCCTAGTTGTAAGGTATGTGGAAAGCAATTTGACTCCATGGCGTCTTTATTAAATCATGTACAAGCGCACACACAGGATAAAGAACATCTTTGTGGTGTGTGTGGAAAATTCTGTCAGTCCACAGAAAGTATGATGGATCACCTACAAACTCACATCGGAGCAAAGTGTTGTCATGTTTGCGGTAAATATTTTGCTTGGGATGCTTTCCTGAAAAGGCATTTGAGGAGTCATACAGGGGAGAAGCCGTTTCGCTGTCATCATTGTGGCAAAGGATTCAGTCAGAGTGGAAACCTGGCGGTGCATATGAAGAGCCACTCTGGGGAGAAACCACATCGCTGCCGTGTTTGTGGCAAATGTTTCAGCAGAAACCCTGATCTTACAGTGCACATCAGGACTCATACAGGAGTGGAACCATATAAGGGCAGTATTGTGGCCAAGGATTCAAGCAGAATTATCACCGGAAACTACACATGAAGATCCACTTGGGAAAACCATATCATTGCCATCTTTGTGACATGTATTTCAGCACTAGCACCCAGTCTAGGGCGTGACCCAGTCTGTCACACCCTGGGTGCTAGGCTTTTATTCTCTATTTTGGTTAGGCAAGGGTGTGACTAGGGTGGGCATTCTATTTTCTTCATTTCTATGTTTTCTGTTTCTATGTTTTGGCCGGGTATGGTTCTCAATCAGGGACAGCTGTCTATTATTGTCTCTGATTGGGAATCATACTTAGGCAGCCTCTTTTGCCACATTAGTTGTGGGTAGTTGTCTTTGTTAGTGGCCTGTATAGCCCAAGTCAGCTTTATGGTCGTTTTTGTTGGAGACAGTCTTAATAAAAATAAATGCACGCTCACCACGCTGCACCTTGGTCCGGTCATTTCCCCTGACGACGATCGTGACACGGTCAACCTGGCATGAGATTTCACATGGAAGAGAAGGCTGGCAAAGGCTTTGCATAGACTGGAAGTTTGGGAGGACATATAATGACAATGCACAGAATACTTTAGTGTAGAAAATACTGACTCTAGACCTTGTTTGTGATACATGTTTCACTCAGCCGCTTTATTGAGGAAAGTTTTTACATGCAGTGACTGTTAATATGTGGTTGTTTTACCTGTTTTGAATCCACTGACTGTAAGTCACTCTGGGTAAGACAATGCAATTATGTTTCACTGTTAGTCTACACCTGTTGCTTATAAAGCGTGTCACAAAAAGAAAATTGATTTGATTTGATTGCTGCTAAATGCTTCAAATGGATGAAGTCCCCTAGAAGGTCTGAGAACATTCACAAGAGGGAGAAACCATAATAACAACCTGATGAAAATCCTCCTGACAACATGGCAGTTGTCCCCTGTGTAGGGAGAGTGTTTCAGACAGTACAAGAGGTGCATTAAAACATGTCATTCTCTCAATCTACTGGCTTTATTTCTATAAAATACAGTGCCTTCAGAAAGTATTCATACCCCTGGACTTATTACACATTTTGTTGTGTTACTGCCTGTACTCAAAATTGATTCATTTTTTCACACCCATATACACACAATACCCCATAATGACAAAGTGAAAACATATTTTTAGAAATGTATTGATAATGAAATACAGAAATCTCATTGACATAATCACACTCCTTAGTTCAGGTTGTGACGGCCCTGAATTTGTCTGAACCGTCTCAGTGCTTCTCCTTCCAATAGGGCGCTTCCCCTTTAATTCGCAATTAAATAGTGCTTCTCCTTCCAATAGGATGCTTCCCCTTTAATTACTAATTAAATTGCCAGCCTCAGCTGCGCAAAAGTGGGATTGTGATGGAAACACGAACGAGGATGTGTTCAACCCTCAGTTACGTTTCCGTTTGTTTTGTTGCCTTTAAAAGTGTGCTTTTGTAGCCTATTAGCAAGTTTACCCAGGATCGGATCCACTCTTTGCTTCTGTTGGACTACACCTTTCCGTTGTTCTTCGTGGCCTTTTTCCGCTGGGGATCTGTTGGCGGATTGGATTGTCTGACTGACCACAACCTTTTTGTATACGGTATTTCATTTGTTTTGGTGTGATGTATACCGTGATGATTTATGTAGTTAGTTGTAGTTGAGGACTTAAGGTTTGATACGTTTTATAGGTGTTGTAAAATAATTGTTATTTTGATTGTATGATTGATACTGGGTTTACGCTACACTTGTAGGAACGGACAAACATTGCGTGACTAAGGTCACTTGAGTTCCCTGAACTCCTTTACCGGGCTGGACTCTTTTAGGCCCGAGGTACATGACTTTTCTGGAGGAACCATTACTCATTATTGTGTGTGAGATTTGTTGGTGTTACAACTCACGCAAAATAAATACAGTTGAAGTTATTTCCAGTGTTTTACGGGTTTATGAAAAGTGTATGTCCATCCTGACTTTTACATGAGTCCTTTGTATTGTTGTAGACTTGACGGACCAGATGGGACTCATTCCCTCCCAAGCCAAAAGGAGAAACCAATATTTTATCTGGTAGGCACAACCTACCTGGCACCCCTATAAACAATAATCTCAAGTTACAAGGTGCATCCAATTTCCTTTGATCATTCTTGATGTCGCCTCAACTTGATTGGAGTCCACCTGTGGCCAATTCAATTGTTCAGACATGATTTAGAAACACACCTGTCTATGTAAGGTCCCACGGTTGACAGTGCATGTCAGAGGGGGCAGATAGGCAATCTTTACTGACTATTTATCGTACTTTGACGCGATTGTCCATAGATTATGGGTGCTTTGTTTATGGTTCTGTGGCTTATATATTGTTTTCCCCCCTTGATAGGATGCAAGCGAGGGCACTCAGGATATGTGATTGTGCATTTAAAACTACACCGGTTGGGGCTTTACAAGTAGACACTGGGGAAATGCCACGGTCCCTTAGATGAGTTAAGCTAGCCCTGGCGTACTGGGCAAGACTGAAGGTTAGTACGGTAGATCATCCTACACTGACAGTATTGGAAGACTGCTGGGAATATGAAATATCAAGAGATATTTGGAAAAGGGGTTTATAAAGATGGACTCCGGGACCTTTTTTATAGGGCCATCTGTGGAAATAGGAAATGTGTCACTGGTTTTATACAAGACCACATGTCGATTTTAGCCTGATCGAGGAAAAGAAAGTGGTGTGACGATCATGTAGCAACAATAGTGGATCAATATATTACTAATCAGTTTTATTCTTGTCTTGCAGTGCATACAGATGAATGGGAAGACGGCAGCAGGTGCATTTATTCCTGAGTTCGATGTTAATCTATGGAAGAGACTAACAAATTATTTATCTGTCTTTAACAAATGGTTGCATCAGTTGTTGGATTGCAATGGATAGAGGAGGTGCAACCAAGAAGAGTAGCAATATGTTCAGACTCTGCATCAGTTTAGTTTAAGATCTGGAAAGCATTTCGCTATACCTGCAATAACATGTGCTAAACCTGTATGAGACATATCAAATTAGATTTTGTTTTGAAAGTCAGAACATGAGGATTTATGGGTAGAAAATGCTGCTGTTGTGCTTACAAATAAATTGTATTGACATTATGTTCTGTTGGATTCCAGCTCATAAAGAAGTTAATGGAAATTATATAGTAGATATAATAGCCAAAAAAGCAGTGAAAATAATATTGTGGATATACAGGTGCAGTTGGGTTGAGAGAATTAAAACATTGATTTGGAAAAATGGGTTAGATTGTTGGCAGAAACAATGGGATGAAAGTAGTAAGGGAAGACATTTTTATAGTACAAGGAAATCTGTACGGGAGATAGTGTTATAATGGGAACAGAAGGGAGGAAGTTATGTTGTGTAGGATGAGTTTAGGGCATATGGGATTTAATCCCTCTTGGAAATTGATAGGGAAGCATGATACTGGAATGTGTAATGGCTGTATGGGACGTGTGATGTAGAAAGGGAGAGGATGTTTGACAGGTTCAGAGAGGTTGGACGGAAATGGGGAGTAGGTGGTATTTTATGTGGGGATAACGGGAGTAGTAAGGTTTGTAGGGAATTATTATATTTTATTAGAAGTTCAGGGTTAGTTGAGAGAATATAGTGGTGTGTATATATAGGTCGTGACCGGCCTCACTCCAGAACAGTAGGTGGTGGTGTATGCACCTGCCAGTTGGTTGTGATTCGCCAATAAAATTTAAGATAGAAGTGTGTGTCAGAGCAGAATCTATACCATGAAGTCCAAGGAACTCTCTAGATCTGAGATAAAATTGTGATGAGGCATATAGCTGGGGAAGGGTATAGAACAATGTCTAGAGTGTTGAAAGTTTCCCAGAGCTCAGTGGTCTCCATCGTTGGGAAATTGAAAAAATGTGGAACGACCCAGACTCTGCCTAGAGCTTGCCGTCCAACCAAACTGCGCAACCGGGCAAGAAGGGCCTTGGTCAGGGAGGTGACCAAGAATGCAATGAACACTCCCGAGGTCCTTGGCTGTGATGGGAGAACCTGCCAAAAAGACAAGTCTCTACAGCACTTCACCAATCTGGGATTTATGGGAGAGTGGGCAGATGGAAGCCACTCCTGAGAGAAAGGCACATGACAGCATGCCTGGAGTTTGCAAGAAGGCATGTGACAGACTGAGATCATAAGGCAAATGATTGTGGTCTGATGAGACAAATTGAACACTTTGGCCTGAATGCAAAGTGCTTTGTCTGGAGAAAACCAGACACAGCTCATCACCTGTCAAAAACCATCCCTACCGTGAAGCATGGTGGAGGCAGCATCATGCTATGGGGATGCTTTTCAGGAGCAGGGACTGGAAGACTGGTAAGGATAGAGGGAACAATGAATAGAGGCAAATGCTTCATGAGAACCTGATCAGAGTGCGAATGACCTTGGACTGGGGTGAGATTTGCATTCCAACAGGACAGTGAACCTAAGCATACAGCCCAAACAACATTGGAATGGCTTCAGAACAATAAAAGTTACTGAGTCACCCAGCCGAAGCCCAAACTTGAATCCCATTGAAAATCTGTGGAAAGAATTGAAGATTGCTGTTCATCTCTGCTCCCTATCTAATTTAACAGAGTTTGAGAAACTCCCCAAATCCAAAAAATCTGTAATCGCCTCCAAAGGTGCTTCTACAACGTATTGACTCAGTGGTGTGAATACTTATTTAAATTATATATTTATGTATTTCTAAAAACATATTTTCACTTTGTCATTATGAGGTACTGTGTGTAGATGGGTGGGATAATAAATGTATTTAAAAAATATACATTTTGAATTCAGGCTAACAACAAAATGTGGAATTAGTCAAGGGGTATGAATACTTTCTGAAGGCATGGTACATTACTCTCCTCCTCCTTTAATTAATTGCAGACATGACAATGTTGGATTAGTGATAGCAGTATGGTGTATTCTATGTTTGGTGTACTTTAGTGATCTAGTGAGGCAATGATTGATCTAAACTTCAGATTTGCACCAGTAGTGCTGTAGCAGCGCCACCAGCTCTGCAGTCTACTACATGTGCTGGCCTATGTGGCCTATGTGCTGGGCTAGAATAAAAAATATACAGACACTGGAGGACCTCCAAGAATAGATTGGATAAATATTTCCCTAATCTGTAGGATTGCGAGGACCTGTCTTCCGCTCCAGCAGGGGGCGACAGTGCAAAATGTACTATGCCGTGCACGCACGAATACTGACAGCGCTCTTTGTCTTCTTGACTTTGTTTACGTTGGTAGCTAGCTGGCTGATTTAGCTGGCTGACAGCTTTCCTAATTAAAAAATGTCTAAAATGGATTTCTTGAGAGTGTTTCTCAACCAGAAATTGATAGCGGCAGCTGAAGAGATATTTGGTGTCGTTGAAGAAACGATAGCAGAGTACCAGGAAGAGGTTTCTCACACAAAGGAGGAGAACAGGCGTCTACGGAGCATGCTGGATATTCGTTCTAAGCCACAGATCAAGTTACATAGACGAGCAGGTGTGTTTGTTTTAATAACGTTAATTTCACGATTAGCTTTCAATGTAATTCATTTTGTAGGGTCTATTTACAAAACCAAGGTCTGTGAAAAGATAATTGTAATCCTATTTTTTTTCTCCATTATCTCCAGACCTCCAGCAGCTCACTGTCGCTGTGTCTGATGAGCAGCAGGAGTGGAGCCCCAGTCTGGGGCAGAAGGACCCACAACCCACACGGATGAAAGATGAACAGGGTGAACCAAGAACCAGTCAGGAGGATGAGAATAATTTCAATGAGTTTATCAATTCTTACGGCTGTGTATCAAGTGGCTATTATCAGGACCCAACTCAGCCCTCACATGGAGAGAGATACTCTCTACCCAGCACCTCAACTGAACAGATCAAAACAGAACCTTATGTAGAAGACTATGGTGTATCAGAACCAATCAGAGAGCCCCAGCCCTTCTCTGCAGTAGATACTGAGTGTTCTGCAGCTCAGAGTGAAAACAGAGGACATATTGACAGGATGGAGTGTGGAGGACCTCTGTCAGGTCTAATGTTAAAGCCACTCAAATCAAAGAGAACAAAGACAGTAAAAGGACAAAGTTCTCATAGTGTTAAGGACAGGAAATTGAACCATCTAAAATCACACTCGAGACCCAGTGTAAGCTGGGATGCTGCTCCTAGTTGTAAGGTATGTGGAAAGCAATTTGACTCCATGGCGTCTTTATTAAATCATGTGCAAGCGCACACACAGGATAAAGAACATCTTTGTGGTGTGTGTGGAAAATTCTGTCAGTCTACAGAAAATATGATGGATCACCTACAAACTCACATTGGAGCAAAGTGTTGTCATATTTGTGGTAAATATTTTGCTTGGGATACTTTCCTGAAAAGGCATTTGAGGAGTCATACAGGGGAGAAGCCGTTTCACTGTCAAGATTGTGGCAAAGGATTTACTCAGCGTGGACACCTAAACTTACATATGAGGAGCCACACAGGGGAGAAACCACATCAATGCCAAGATTGTGGCAAATGTTTCAGCCAGAATACATCTCTGATAGTGCACATGAGGACTCACACAGGGGAGAAGCCATACATGTGTCCTGTGTGTAGAAAATGCTTTACCACATCAAGTATGTTGAAGAAGCATCAGACAGCTCACAAACATATAGGTGCCATGAATGTGGCCAATGCCACAATGGATTCAGACCATACAGAGCCACGTGAAGAGGGTTTACAGGAAGGAGAACAAATGACTGTGCCCTGTGTGGGGGGAGCGAATCGGACAGCAGACAGAGATGTGATAGGAGAATCAGGACTTAGCCCTCCTCGGGACACTGCTCTCTGATTAATATCATGTTCTAACAGAGAGCAGTTAGTGGGTTTCTGAGTAACAGGAGTCCCTGCCCATTAGTTATAGGATGACACAGAGGACATGGTGAGATCCACTGTTATGTCTGTATATAAACCTTGCATTGGTCTTGAGAGTAATATGTCACAATATATCTGCCCTGATGTTGCAAACAGACTAGTTTTCAGAATGTTTGTTCCCTTCTGTTTAATGTTCTGTTTAATGTTTAAGATCTTCCGTACACCAAATGTCATACTTACCTCTGAGCCTAATGCCAAAATCCACCAAGGGGGAAAAATACATTTTAATGTGTATTTACATGTATAGAGAATTGGTATGATACAGTTATGCTATGTTCAATGGGATCTAAATATACCACCTGAAATGAGAGCTGCTTCTTTCAACCAACCCAGATATTGTACATTCCCAGACATCCATTAAGTACTACAGAATAAATGGCTGATAATGTGTTCATTGAATTGTCTTTTTTTCCAGCTTTGCTCTTCTCTGGCAGCGTTGCAGAATCATGTTGGGAACTCCAACCATGCAACCATTATCTGATGAAATCAATACACGTTTTAGGAAAAGGGCACAGGCTCCAATCTTTAAATACAATCTATTTTAAGTCTCTGTAAAAGCAGTGGAAATATCTCTGAGCTCTCTATCAAATGGCTGCATGTACACACATCATTTAGTGAATTAGACAGGGTCTGTGTCCACACCAGTATATCACATGGCTGCATCTACACACTAATCATTTAGTGACTTATAATGGTGTGGACACAGACCCTGTTGCACGAAACAAAGAACTTCCATGGGGTAGGGACGTCGTAAGAGGAGTTTGGTCAGCTAGAGGAGGAAGCGCTTGCTTGGAGGTTGTGTTGTGATGCACAAGATTTGAGGTTTGTTTGAATGACTTCGTGCCTGGAGAACTGTGTGGAGTCAGAACTGGGTGAATGAGTTGCTGATGCGTGAGAAGTTTGGAAGTCTGACAGCCAAAATGGAGGCGAGTAGTGTGGACGAAATGGAGAAAAGGTTGGAGAAGCAACAGCTGTGCTGGAATGCAAACAGAATAGGTGTCAGTTCTGATGGTCTGGAGCAGGTGGATGAGGGTCAAGGAATGCTTGGTAGTGGAAAGACAGGAAGAATAAAGATAATGACACTGAAAGCAGTGGATGGTCTAGTAAAGAAAGCATAAAGAGGGCCAAGGTAAGAAGCAAGAGTAATAATGTGTGGGAGTGGAAAGTGGTGATGATGTTTCATGAGACCACAGGGCCTCATTTACACCCAATCCAACTAACCAATGCAGTAGAGAAAGAGATGGTTGAAGTCAGATTAGCCCAGTTCATTGGAAATGGTAGATTGTTCATATTTTGTGGTAGCCTGATGGAAAAGCTTAATGGGATGAATACTATAAGTAATATCCCTGGTGCTTATGCTAGGTAGAGAGTAGTCATCAATGGGGTCCCAATATCTATGTCCATAGATGATATTTCAGAAATGTGACAGGAAGTAGTGATTTGAGGCCAAAAAGTTGATCAGTAGGAAAGAGGGTCAAAGAAGTGAAAGCTTATCAGTGCTGCTGACGTTTGAGAAGGTTTTACCTAGACAAGTACAGAAAGGATTCATCAGTTTCAATGTCAGAGAATTTGTCCCATCCCCATTGCTGTGTTTTAAATGCAGAATAATAGAACATGTAGGTGCTCAGGGTAAAGGAAAGAAAATATGTGGGGAACATGATTATGGTAAACGTGAGAGCAATGTGAAGGTAATTCTTGGGAGGGGGGGGGGGTGCAGAGAGAGGCTCAGAGGTATATAATCAGTCATGATGTATCTATCGTATGTAGAGGCTGTAAAACAGATTAGTGGAACTACAGTGCAGAATGATGGCACTTCCATGGCCGCTACTGTACTAAGTGGACCTAATGTCGGGTTGGTTCTACTGGATCTGGCATGGTTTCGAGACCTGTTCAGAAATCTTGTGCTCATAAATGTGCTGTGTCAAAGGACACTTTGATAGTGAATACATTTAACTTCATAAGGTTATCAACACGACTCAGGTTGTGGAAAGCAGAAATGCCAAGTTGAAGGTTATTGTGGATACGGCAAAAGTGTTATTGGGGGTAACATATGTTACTGTTGAAATGGTTGTAGACATGCTGAATAATCTTAAGGGTGCATTGTTTCAGCATGATATAGATCAAGTTAAAATGGGTTGTGGTGGCCTGGCAGTTTTTTGGGGGGTAGAAGTTAGTAGGGATTTATTGTTTTATTTAATTTGCTTGGTAGTACAGAATTAGGCATACCATGATGGATCGCATTCTCCAGCACAGTAGATAGCGACATATGCACTTTAAACTTTTGTTAGCAGGCACCGCCATGATATTATAGAAGAAGAAGAATACGATGTCGCACTCCACTCCATCAGAGGGCATCACAAACGATGCACTACACAGAGGGGCATGCGCTTCTGTGTTTATCTTCTGCAGAAGTACAGGCTAATTTCGTATGGAGGAAAATAAACAATAAAAATGTCTAAAATAGAGTTGTTGAGAGTTTCTCAACCATAAATTAACAGCGGCTGCTGAGGAGATATTTGGGGTCGTTGAAAAAACGATAGCAGAGTACCAGGTAGACGTTGTTCGTATGAAAGAGGACAACAAACGTCTTCTTGGGCTGTTGATGTTGCATAGAGGAGGTATGTAGCTTCATACAGTCAATTGTTTGTAGCGTCTAACCACAAACCCGTGTAGTTACCCCTCCCCTTTATCTAATAACGTTAGCAAGCTTTCTGCCCAGACTCAAAATGTTTGTCAATGGCGAATCTTCATTGAAAGTGCCAGTTACAAAACCCTAATTGATAGTGAAGTCCGGGGAACTGGCCTGAAAGCTGAGATCCGTAGTTGTGAAGCAGCGCCACTGCATTTGTTCCTGTTTTGTTTTTAAAAAGGAGGAGATGCGCAACCTGGTCTCAACATTGTGTATTATTCTGTAACTGTAACTCAGTAACATTCCATTTAATCAATGTTACGATTTATATGGTATGTATTAATTTGTGGATGTCCATAATCCATTTTGTATGTTATGAATTACAATTTGTGATATGTTGGGAATTTGCTAAATGTACATTACAATTTGTTGTGGCTAAAGTTAGCTAGGTGGCTAACACACATTTTTAGCTAGCTGGCTAACATTAGCTAGGATATGGGTTAGGGTTAATAGTTAGGCTAAAGGGTTAAGGTTAGGGGAAGTGTTAGCTACGTAATTGCAAAAAAGTAGTGAGTAGTTGAAAAGTTGCTAAAATGCTGAAGTTGTCTGTGATGAGATTAGAACACACTATCTTTGGGTTACTAGATATTCGCATTATATGCCCATCCATCCACCCTGACCAATCACCCTCCTTTTGTTTTTTTCCTTAAGTAACCTGTCTAATGCAACCATACCAAACTTAACATATACGACGTGATACTGTACAGCTGTATTCATCGACCTGGCCATGACTTTCAACTCTGTCAATCACCACATTCTTATCGGCAGACTCAACAGCCTTGGTTTCTCAAATCGCCTGCTTCACCAACTACTTCTCAGATAGAGTTCAGTGAGTCAAATCGGAGGGCATGTTGTCCGGACCTCTGGCAGTTAAATCTAGAATCGGCTTCCTATTTTGCATCAAAGCATCCTTCACTCATGCTGCAAAACATACCCTCATAAAACTGACTATCCTACCGATCCTTGACTTCTGCGATGTAATTTATAACATAGCCTCCAACACTCTACTCAGACTGCATCCAATTTGCTATCACAGTGCCATCCGTTTTGTCACCAAAGCCCCATATACTACCCACCACTGCGACCTGCATGCTCTCATTGGCTGGCCCTCGCTTCATATTTGTCCCCAAACCCACTGGCTCCAGGTCATCTATAAGTCTTTGCTAGGGAAAGTGCTGCCTTATTTAAATAAAAAAACATGTTCAGCTTTATTTAACCAGGTAGCCTAGATGAGAACAAGTGACCTGGCCAAGATAAAGCAAAGCAGTGTGACACATACAGCAACACAGAGTTACACATGGAATAAACAAACATACAGTAGAAAAAAGTCTATATACATTGTGTGCAAATGAGGTAAGGCAATAAATAGGCCATGGTGGCGAAGTAATTACAACAGCAATTAAACACTGGAATGGTAGATGTGCAGAAGATGAATGTGCAAGTAGAGATACTGGGGTGCAAAGGAGCAAGATAAATACAGTATGGGGATGAGGTAGTTGGATGGGCTATGTACAGGTGCAGTGATCTGTGAGCTGCTCTGACAGCTGGTGCTTAAAGCTAGTGAGGGAGATATGCGTCTCTAGCTTCAGTGATTTTTGCAGTTCCTTCCAGTCATTGGCAGCAGAGAACTGGAAGGAAAGGTGGCCAAAGGAGGAATTGGCTTTGGGGGTCACCAGTGAGATATACCTGCTGGAGTGCGTGCTACGGCTGGGTGCTGCAATGGAGACCAGTGAGCTGAGATAAGGCGTGGCTTTACCTAGCAACGACTTGTAGATGACCTGGAGCCAGTGGGTTTGGCGACAAATATATGAAGCGAGGGCCAGCCAACGAGAACATGCAGGTTGCAGTGGTGGGTAGTATATGGGGCTTTGGTGACAAAACGGATGGCACTGTGATAGACTGCATCCAATTTGTTGAGTAGAGTGTTGGAGGCTATGTTATAAATTACATAGTCGAGGATCGGTAGGATGATCAGTTTTACGAGGGTATGTTTGGCAGCATGAGTGAAAAATACTTTGTTGCGAAATAGGAAGCCAATTCTAGATTTAATTTTGGATTGGAGATGTTTAATGTGAGTCTGGAAGGAGAGTTTACAGTCAAACCAGACACCTAGGTATTTGTAGTTGTCCACAAATTCTAAGTCAGAACCGTCCAGAGCAGTGATGCTGGACGGGCGGGCAGGTGCGGGCAGCGATCGGTTGAAAAGCATGCATTTAGTTTTACTTGCATTTAAGAGCAGTTGGAGGCCACAGAAGGAGAGTTGTATGGCATTGAAGCTTGTCTGGAGGATAGTTAACACAGTGTCCAAAGAAGGGCCAGAAGTATACAGAATGGTGTCGTCTGCGTAGAGGTGGATCAGGGAATCACCAGCAGCAAGAGCGACATCATTGATGTATACAGAGAAGAGAGTCGGCCTGAGAATTGAACCCTGTGGCACCCCCATAGAGACCAGATTGCATAGCGGAGAAGGTATGGTGGGATTCGAAATGGTCGGTAATGTGCTTGTGTTGCAACAATTTCGGCAGATCATTTTAGAAAGAGAGGGTCCAGATTGTCTAGCCTGGCTGATTTGTAGGGTCCAGATTTTGCAGCACTTTCAGAACGTCAGCCATCTGGATTTGGGTGAAGGAGAAATGGGGAGGCTTGGGCGAGTTGCTGTAGGGAGTGCAGGGCTGTTGAACGGGGTAGGGGTAGCCAGGTGGAAAGCATGGCCAGCCGTAGAAAAATGCTTATTGAAATTCTCAATTTTAGTGAATTTATTGGTGGTGACAGTGTTACCTAGCCTCAGTACAGTGGGCAGCCTGGAGGAGGTTCTCTTATTCGCCATGGACTTTAGTGCCCCAGACCTTTTTTGAGTTTGTGCTACAGGATGCAAATTTCTGCTTGAAAAAGCTAGCCTTAGCTTTCCTAACTTGCTGTGTTTATTTGTTCCTAACTTCCCTGAAAAGTTGCATATCACGGGGACTATTCGATGCTAATGCAGAACACCACAGGATGTTTTTGTGCTGGTCAAGGGCAGTCAGGTCTGGAGAGAACCAAGGGCTATATCTGTTCCTGTTGTGGGGCATGCTTATTTAAGATGGTGAGGAAGGCACTTTTAAAGAATAACCAGATGTCCTCTACTAACGGGATGAGGTCAATATCCTTCCAGGATACCTGGGCCAGGTCGATTAGAAAGGCCTGCTCGCTGAAGTGTTTTAGGGAGCGTTTGACAGTGATGATGCCTGGTTGTTTGACCGCAGACCCATTACGGATACAGGAAATTAGGCAGAGATCGCTGAAATATTGGTTGAAAACAGCAGAGGTGTATTTGGAGGGTAAGTTGGTTAGGATGATATCTATGAGGGTGCCCATGTTTACGGCTTTGGGGTTGTGCCTGGTAGATTCATTGATCATTTGTGCGAGATTGAGGGCATCAAGCATAGATTGTAGGATGGCCGGGGTGTTAAGCATGTCCCAGTTTAAGTCACCTAGCAGCACGAGCTCTGCCCCCCATCTATCTTCAATCAGTTCACATATGGTGTCCAGAGCACAGCTGGGGGCAGAGGGTTGTCCATATCAAGCGGCAGCGATGAGACTTGTTTCTGGAAAGGTGGATTTTTAAAAGTAGAAGCTCGAATTGTTTGGGTACAGACCTGGATAGTAAGACAGAACTCTGCAGGCTATCTCTGCAGTAGGTTGCAACACCGCCCCCTTTGGCAGTTCTATCTTGTCGGAAAATGTTATAGTTAGGGATGGAAATTTCATATGCCAGGATTCAGATATGGCTAGGACATCCGGATTGGCAGAGTGTGCTAAAGCAGTGAATAAAACAAACTTAGGGAGGAGGCTTCTAATGTTAACATGCATGAAACCAAGGCTTTTACAGTTACAGAAGTCAACAAATGAGAGCACCTGGGGAATAGGAGTGGAGCTAGGCACTGCAGGGCCTGGGTTAACTTCTTATGGCTGCAATCCCGTTAACGGGAGCGATTTGACAACAGCCAGTCAAAGTGTAGGGCGCCATTTTCAAAACATCAAAAATCTCATAATTAACATTCCTCAAACATTCCTCAAATCGCTCCAGTTAACGGGATTGCAGCCATAAGAAGTTAACCCAGGCCCTGCAGTGCCTAGCTCTACCATTTTAAAGCTATTCTCGTTGCTAATCCCACCACAGTGTCCGATTTCAAATATGCTTTACAGCAAAAGCACCACAAACGATTGTTAGGTCACCACATAGCCACAGAAAAACACAGCCATTTTTTTCAGCCAAAAAGAGGAGTTTCAAAAAGCAGAAAATAGATAAAATTAATCACTAACCTTTGATGATCTTCATCAGATGACACTAATAGGACTTCATGTTACACAATACATGTATGTTTTGTTTGATAAAGTTCATATTTATCCAAATATGAGTTTACATTGGCGTGTTACATTCACTAGTTCCAAAAACATCCAGTGATTTTTTTATAGCCACATCATTCAACAGAAATACTCATCATAAACGTAGATGATAATACAAGTTATACACATGGAATTATAGATATACTTCTCCTTAATGCAACCGCTGTGTCTGATTTCAAAAAAAACTTTACTGAATAAGCCAGCCATGCAATAATCTGACACGGCGCTCAGAAATATTTGTCACAGTAGCCGCCATGTTGACGTCAACATAAACAAGAAATTACGATAAATGTTCCCTTACCTTTGATGATTGACATCAGAAAGCACTCCAGGAATCCCAGGTCCACAGTAAATGTTTGTTTTGTTTGAAAATGTCTGTTATTTATGTCCAAATACCTTCTTTTGTTAGCGCGTTTGATATACATATCCAAACGCTCATTCTGGTCAGAGTTATATCGGACAAAAACTTTAAAAAGTTATATTACCAGCCGAAGAAACATTTCAAACTAAGTACAGAATCAATCATTAGGATGTTTTTAACATATAGCTTCAATAAAGTTCCAACCGGAGTACTCCTCCTTGTCTTCGTGAGTAATGGAACGCAAGTGACTACCATGATCTGAAAATGGCTGACCTGACTGATTCTGCAATCATTCACTCCCACGACACCATAAAGTCTCATTATAATTTATATTGATGGTTGACATCTAGTGGAACCCCTAGGCAGTGCAACATCATTCATATCTCAAGGGGATTTTATTGGGGACTCTGGTGAATACATACAAAGCTCAGATTTCTGACTTCCTGTTTTGATTTCAACTCAGGATTTTGCCTGCCAAATGAGTTCTGTTATACTCACAGACATCATTCAAACAGTTAGAAACTTTAGATTGATTTCTATCCAATACTACTAATAATATGCATATATTAGCAACTGAGACTGAGGAGCAGGCCGTTTACTTTAGGCACCTTATTCATCCAAGCTACTCAATACTGCCCCCCAGCCATAAGAAGTTAACCTCTACATCACCAGAGGAGGAGTAGGATAAGGGTGCAACTAAAGGCTATAAGAACTGGTTGTCGAGTACGTCCGGAAAAGAGAGTAAAGGGAGCAGGTTTCTGAGTGCGATAGAATAGATTCAAGGCATAATGTACAAACAAAGGTATGGTAGGATTTGAATACAGTGGAGGTAAACCTAGGCATTGAGTGATGATGAGAGAGATATTGTCTCTAGAAACATCATTTAAACCAGGTGATGTCATCACATGTGTGGGAGGTGGAACTAAAGGGTTGGATAAGGTATATTGAGCAGGGCCAGAGGCTCTACAGTGAAATAAGACAATCACTAACCAGAACAGCTAAGGACAAGGCATATTGACATTAAGGAGAGGAATGCGTAGCCGAGTGATCATAAGAGTCCAGTGAGTAATGAGGCTGGTTGGAGACACGGCGATTCAGACAGCTAGCGGGCCGGGGCTAGCAAGCTAGCAGAAGGGTCTCAGAGGGATGTCGTGTCGGAGAAAGTCTGTTTATAGCCTCTTCGTGCGTTTATGTCGGTAGACCAGTCGTGATGGATTAGTAGGGTTCCGTGTGGTAAAGGGACCAGTCTAATTGGCAAAAATAGGTATAGTGGCCCAAGAAATTGTCAGATGGACCTATTCAACTAACAGCCGATATGCTCTAGACGGCTAGCGGGCTGCGGCTAGCAGGCTAGCAGATGGGCATTCAGGGGACGTCGCGACGGAGGGGCCAGTTGAATAACCCCCTCGGGCAGATTACGTCGGTAGTCCAGTCGTGAAGGACCGGCGGGGCTCCGCACTGGCAGTAAAATGGGTCAAGGCCATTTTAGCCTAGGAGTGGCTGATGGAACTCTTCAGCCAGCCGGGAGATGGACCTAACATGGGCTAGCTCCTGGCTAATTGGTGCTTGCTTCAGGACAGAGACAATAGACAGGAGTAGACACTCGGATTGCAGCTAGCTAGCTGCGATGATGCAAGTGAAAATGTTCACTTGCGGTGGGAATCCGGGGATATGGAGAGAAAATGGGTCCGGTATGCTCTGGTTAGAATCGCATTGTGCAAACTGCCGAGAGTTTTCAGAGCTAAAGGTTAGCTGATGACCTCTAGCAGTGGTTAGCTGACTACTAGCTAGAATCTAGTCAGCTGGCTAGCTTCTGCTGGGGGTCCCGATTCCGAAGTAATGAAAAATACTTTAGAGAAAAGCAAATCCACACCACATTGGGTGAGGCGGGTTGCAGGAGAGTATTTTGAAGTTGAGGTTTAGAAAAATATAAAAAGATATGCGAAGATAAAAGATATATACATGGGACACGACAAAGACGATGACAAAGACGTCTGACTGCTACGCCATCTTGGAATCATATGGTCAGCTCACTGGTCACCATCGCGGCACCCACCCGTAGCACACGCTCCAGCAGGTATATTTCACTGGTCACCCCCAAAGCCAATTCCTCCCCTGGCCGCCTTTCCTTCCAGTTCTCTGCTGAGGAATGACTGGAACGAATTGCAAAAATCACTAAAGCTTGAGACCCATATTTTTTGCGCCTTTGCTCCCCAGTATCTCTACTTGCACATTGATCTTCCGCACATCTATCCCTCCAGTGTTTAATTGCTAAATTGTAATTATTTCACCACTATGGCCTATTTATTGCCTTACCACCCTTATCTTACCTCATTTGCACACATTGTATATAGACTTTTCTATTGTGTTATTGACTATCTTTGTTTATTCCAGGTGTAACTCTGTGTTGTTATTTGCGTCGCACTGCTTTGCTTTATGTTGGCCAGGTCGCAGTTGAAAATGAGAACTTGTTCTCAACTGGCCTACCGGGTTAAATAAAGGTGAAATAAAAATATGTTACTCATTTGAGCATCCAGTATTTACTTTTACTATGTTACGTCTAGTCTGAGACCAGGCTGGGCAAAGTAATACAAAACAATTGTAGTAGCTACATAGAGTGCTGTTCTATTATGCATGCAATGATGTCTGAGGGAATAAAACATTGTTCGTTGTTTGAAGTGACATCTTTGTTGTGGCAGTTTTACCAAAACGGATTCCAACTTTAACAGATCTACATGTGCAATTGTTTCTCCTTCCCTCCAGTGTCAGACTGCCATCGGCAGGCTGAAGCTACTATCACTTTGGTGCAGGTTGCCCCAGAGCAGCAGCAGTTATGTACTCAAGAGTGGGGCCTCCATCTAAGACAGGAGGACCCAGAGCCCACAGTGTCACTATGTAAAGAGGAAGACGATACCCACTGGATCAGTGAGGTTGAAGAGCACATTCAAAGGCTGGAGTCTGATCCCAAAGACCCAGACCAAGTATCCACTTCTGAAGGTGGGTTCACTGACAAGCTCTCAACACATATTACCAAGCCATAGCGTTGGTCAGTGGGCATATAGCTATCCCTTTCAGCAAATAATTTATTATAACACAGTCGTGCTGTTGTATTTATAGGTAATACTCTTCCAAATCAAGGGGCATTTTATTAGTGGAAATGATATGGAAGTCGTACAGTCTATGGCTTTAGGCCCTGGTGACGCTGTGTCCTTTCTTTTCCTTCAGATTTCACATTCCAAATGGAGACAAGGGTCAGTAAACGCAGCCAACAAACTGAAAGTTATCCTCAACGACAACAGAATAGAGAAAGCGATTCTGCCCTCTCAACCTGACTCACTGAATGAGCTGATATCAACGCTCAAGGAGAAACTGCATCTGAAGTTTGATTTCAGTCTTCTTTATGAAGACCCTGATGTAAACAATGAGCTCTTCAACTTAGAGACCATTGAAGACTTGCCTTCTCCTAGGGCTACGGGAAAGTTTTGCGAATACGACGTGATACAGACCTCGGTTTAACCGGACTCTCAGCCACCGAGTTACAGGCCGCCCCACCAGAGCGGCTAGGCAGGTGGCCTGAGGTATTTGTCATACCCACTTTCTCGATGGAAGTTGAGTTTGCTCTGAGAGAGCGCTATTGTGCATATCTGAGACATGAAACGGTGCTGAAAATAACAAGGGATAAAAAACACAACATTCTTGATAGGATGGCTTGGACAATCTTCAATTCCAAAGCGTACCCAAGTGACAGGCAGTTTGCCAAGGCAGCTGAGGCCCTTGTAACCAAGCACCCGTGTTTGAAAGAGCCTGGCTCAAAATCAGGCTGTGATGGCTGGAAGAACAGCCTGAAATTCAAAATGGGAAACTACAGGCAGAAGTTACGCCGTGTTGGGTTCCCAGAGGTTGCTGTGAACGGGGGGAGGAGGAGCAAGCATCGTCCTGACAATGAGCACGCTCGGAGCAACATTAAAGGAGCACGCCGGGCAGAGGTGAACTTCCTGCCCAACTTCCCTCAATGAGAAGATGAGGCCAGCCTGGAGAAACAGAGACTGGAGATGGTCCACGAGATGACGAAAGAAAACAGAGACCTGCCACTCATCAATCAACACATGCAGAAGACATTTGCTCTCCGACGCCAAGAAATAGTTCAATCCAGTCCCACGGTAGAGCATCTCAGAACACGCTGGCCAGCACTCTTCCTCGAAGCCCAGGTTAAGCAGACTAAGAAAAGTTGTCTTTGTCCAGTCATGTGCTCATAACAATCTACATTTCCATTGCAGTTCAGACCTTTTTTGATGCATGTCACATGGGCTTCTGGTTGTACTCACAAGTCATGGTTATCAGTAACAACATTCTCAGGGCAGGCTCAACTTGCCTGACTGACATAAATTGGGATGTTCTGTGTGCTTTGTCTTTTCCTTTAGGTACATGCTGAGTTTCAGAGAATCACCAACCAGAGCCTGCAGCAGACGTTCTACTCTGCCTTGGACCACCACACGCCCCGCCTGCTGACCCTGTTCAGGGAGGAGGAGGGGAAGTCCACCACCCATGGAGGGAAGTTCTCAAGCATCCTGAGAGTGTACAACGAGCAGGTCAGTGGGATTCACTTCATCAGGGATGGACAGTCTTGGTGTGGTTGAAGACTCTTGTTTCAACCAAGCAGTGACACACCTGATTCAACTTGATCAACTAATATTCAACCAAGACTTTGTTTACTACTTGGTTGGAACAAAAGCCTGCACCCACACCTGCTTTTTGTGCATAAGATTGGCCACCCGTGTGCTACATGGACATGTGCATCAGATATTGGCTGTGACTGGAACCAGATTTGATTACTCCTATGTTGGGGTTGACGAGCTCAACTTGCTGGATTATTTAAATGCTAAATGACATTGTGAAATGTGCTCTCTTTAGTTCACTTCACAGGGAGAAAATAACATCACCGTGGCCCGTTCTGCAGTCCTGGCTGGTCTCCCTTTGTTGTTACGAAAGGATAGTTCTGATGTCTTCAAAATCTGCGAGGTAGCCACCTCATTTTACAGCCTGTACCATTATGAATGCATTCTTTCCTGTTTTGTTTTTTAAACTTAGTTTTTTCCTCTGTGATTAAGGTGGGAGAACTCAGCAACCCTGGTATTCTGGATGGAGTTTCCATTCTCTCAGTGGTGGGCCAGCACAATGAGGTGGTGGGTGGTATGCCCATCAGACCGGCCCATGTATCCATTGTCCTTGAGGATAAGATCGTCATGACTAACTCCCGCTCCTGGCCAGACGCTCTCGTGGTTGTTTTTGGGCTACTCTTCTCCCTCCATCTGAACTACCCCAAAGCCCTGGGCAGCACCTTTGAGTTCATGCAGAAAGTCTTCCTGAACCTCGACGATGGAAAACTGAAGCCCAAGCTGCTAGCGCTGAAAAATGAACTGTTGGCCTAATTCTGTAGTGATGAGATGGAATTTTACTTTGAGTGACCTCCTATATGCAGAGCGAGTGGTTTGAAAACAATGGTTATTTTTATTTACTTTACTTTTTATATTGTTGTACCTTTTTTGTGAAGGTAATGGATTTCATATTGTATTTCAATTCACTTATAACCCTTTAATGTGAAAAGAAGACACAGGTCAGTCAACACATTAACTTGCCACACACAGTCGATCTGCGACCCAGTTCTCTACCTTTGTTATACAGCTGCAGAAAACCCCCAAACGTTTTCTAGAAGGTTTCACCTTTGCAGACATTCCGACTGGCACATAATACATGTTCATAAGATGTTTATGAAAGTGTCTTTACCTGCTATTGTCTCTCTTCTCTGGCAGTGTTGTGTGATCCTGGCCTTCTATCTGAATTCTAAATGCTCACCAAGACACAGGACTATGTCTTAACTGTTGTAACACACTGAATATACGCTGAGTGTACATTATTGTGTTGCACCCCCCTTTGCAGCCTCAATTTGTCGGGGCATGGGCTCTACAAGATGTCAAAGCGTTTCACAGGGATGCTGGCCCATGTTGACTCCAATGTGTCCCACAGTTGGCACGATGTCAATTAGGTGGTGGACTATTCTTGATACACACAGGAAACTGTTGAGCGGGAAAAACCCAGCAGTGTTGCAGTGCTTGACACATTCAAACTTCTTTAACCTGTCTCCTCCCCTTCATCTACGCTGATTGAAGTGGATTTAACAAGTGACAATAAATAGCTTTCACCTGGTCAGTCTGCCATGGAAAGAGCAGGTGTTACTAATGATTTGTACACTCGCATCCTATAGTTTAAAACATTTTTTTTTAATTGCACTGTTGGAGCCAAAAACACAAGCATTTTGCTGCACCTTTGATACCATATTCAAATCTGTGTATGCGACCAATAAACTTCGATTTGATTTTGATTTGTAGTAATGCAAACAGTGGAGAGCCAGGGCTGTGATGGCGGTCAGTAGGAGGGCACACCACATCACCAGAGATGCTGTAACTGGTCTCAATGTAGGAGAAGTAGAGCTCCATCTGCCACTGAGCCCTGGGAGGAGAATACACACAATACACTCCATATAGCCTTCACAGAGCATACATACAGACTTAAAATAGCCTTCATAGACCATACATAAAGACTTCATATAGGATGTATGATGATGGAACACTATAGCCTTCACATAGCATAACGATGTAACACAGATAATACCCTTCATACAACCGTCAAAATCACATTGATCACAGTAAAGCAACTTTGGCATTATGTACATCAGTCCAGGGTTACAAGTAGAACATTTGAAAAGGTCCCAGAATGTTTGTTCTTAACACTCAATGGAGAGTGAGGCAGCAGGGGGGACACAGATTCTTGCCTTATTGCACAGCTCCATGTCAACTCGATGTGCACTGGTATCTGTGAGGCGGTTTCTCTGTCAAGACAGCTCACTGGTTTGTCTGTGTCGTTGGTCTGTCTGCCTGGCGCTGGTATATGTGTCTGTCGCGGGTATGTGTGTCTGTCTGCCTGTCGCTGGTCTGTGTGCCTGTCACTGGTATGTGTGTCTCTCGCCGGTCTCTCTGCCTGTCTCTGGTATGTGTGTCTGTCGCTGGTATGTGTCTGTCGCTGGTCTGTCTGCCTGTCGCTGGTATGTGTGCCTGTCGCTGGTATGTCTGCCTGTCGCTGGTATGTGTGCCTGTCGCTGGTATGTGTGTCTGTCGCTGGTCTGGGAGGTAGTGTTGGTCGCCTTCCGGGTTCTCTCAAGACGCTCTGTGTGTGTGTGTGTTTTTATGTGTGCGCACGTGCAAGTGAGTCTGTGTTCTTAATTACATGGAGCACCATGTCAGCATATTTCTCAGCTTGTGTGAGTGGATGAGTGAGGGTTGTGTGTTTTCCTACGACTAAGGGAGTAGTTATTCGATTTCAGTGTCATGCAGCCTGAGCCCTCCCCCTTTGACTGACACTGAGAATACTTCACCAGATTGGCAAAAACAAGAAACATTGAAACGCCTGTGACTCCAATTATTATATAATCAAGGCAGCCTGTCAGTCAGTCCATGGCTCTGTGATCACAGAAATAGTTCACTTACCAGTAGAACAGACAGCACCATTGACAGAAAGTCTTGCCTGATTGAAAGCCGAGGGAAGCCTGGTACAGAAATGTCAATTTACTTAGAAATTACATGATAAAATGGTAATTACACTGTAACAATTTGTTTGGCAGAACTTCTGTGTGTTTCCCAAGCTGCAATGATGGACAGGCCATGACATCTATTTACTCTATGCAACCTATTTCTGTCTTTGACGTCATCCTTCTCACTCGCACTGGTGAAGGATGGCTCTAAGAATATCTCCCTGATGTGATGTCATCAGAATGGAATGTCAGGATCGTCCTGTAGATGCTGCAATACAGAATGCTGCCGACATACTTATCTAAGGTGACTTTAAACGCCACACAACCAACTTACCATGGAATATCTCCGCTCAACATTAGGGCAGGAGAAGGCTAATAGCACTTGTGACACGAATATACCTCTGTTTACTTCTTTACTACTAATGAACTCTTGTTGAATGCATGTTATTCCTATGGTTAATGCAGAGTACAGTAGCTGTTCTGAATGGCAACATGGCTGACTATACAGCGCTATGAACAGACTATAAGGCAAAGACCCACACTGTCAGTTCCTAACTGTAAATAGAGATCAAAGTAAAACAGTTTTATGTGAACAGTCAGACCGTAGCATGTTAACACACTGTCCAGCTGCATATGCAATTACCATGTAAATACTGGATGGTTTTAACTTCACTTGGTATAAAGAGGGAATCGTAAGTCACACCATCACATGTACTGTATGAAGAGGATGAAGTTGCCTCTGTGATTGAAACATTATTAAAACAAAGTATAGGAGCATGTAATCTAAACAGCAGAGGCATTTGTCACATTTAGCCTACAAAAAAATTCAGCCCTAAGCTTCTAACTGCATCGATAAATCATACGCTTCCAGCTCCTCCTATTAGTTACCTTCTTTCTTTTACAGTGGGGTCTGGAATGTTGGCTGTACAGGGATGGTGCTCACTGGTGCTACACAACTTTCATGTTTCACACTCATCCCATACATGTCTCCTATTAGCTACACTCGCCCAGAGAGAGAGAGGGAGGAAAGGGAAGGAGAGAGGGTGGGGGAGAGGAGAGGGGGAGAGTGTAGGAGAGATGAGAAGGAAGGAGACAGGGAGGGATAGACGAGAGGAGAGGGGAAGAGAGAGGGAGGGGAGATGGGAGAGAGGAGAGGGAAAGATGAGAGGAGAGAGATGAGGAGAGGAGAAGAGAGAGGGAGAAAGGGAAAGGTGGGGTGAGAGGGAAGGAGAGAGAGGAAGAGGGCAGGAGGAGAGAAGGAGGGAGGGAGAGAGGAAGGGAAAGATGAGAAGGGAGAGTGAAGGAGGGAGAGAAGAGGGAAGGAGAGAGAGAGGGAGGGAGGGAAAGGTGGGGTGAGGGAGAAGAGAGGAATTTGATATAAAGTAACAGTCAAAAGTTTGAACACACCTAGTCATTCAAGAGTTTTTATCTTTATTTTAAAAATATTTTCTACATTGTAGAAAAATAGTGAAGACATCAAAACTATGAAATAAAACATGAAATCATGTAGTAACCAAAAAAGTGTTAAACAAATCAAAATATATTTTAGATTTCTACAAAGTAGCCACCCTTTTCCTTGATGACTGCTTTGTACACTTGGCATTCTCTCAACCAGCTTAATCTGGAATGCTTTGCCTTAAAGGAGTTCACCACATATGCTGAGCACTTATTGGCTGCTGTTGGTTACTACATGATTCCATATGTGTTATTTCATAGTTTTGATGTCTTCACTATTATTCTACAATGTAGAAAATAGTACAAATAAAGAAAAACCCTTGAATGATTAGGTGAGTCCAAACTTTTGACTAGTACTGTATGTTTTATGTGTGTTTTATTTAAACACCAAGACAGAGATGCACGTGTTTGTGTAGAGAGAGAGAGGAGAGAACATACTGTACACAACCACGTCAGAGACCCACATATTTCCCCCCAAAAGTGATGTAGTTTATCTTCTGTCTTTTTCCTTCATTTGCATCTCGTTTCACAATAAAAAAAACTAAAGAAACCGCCATACCATGAAAATGTAATAAAATAACAATACAAATAATATGTATATAGAATTATACAATTATCAACAAACAGACATGAATAATAATAACAATACAACTAATCGTTAACATAATATGACACTTCTTAATCGCTGGTCTCATGCATACTCATACACCACCCGTTCGTTAGGAAAGAGAGGGCGATCTCTAAAAATACAACCAGGAGTTCAACCAGTTCAGAATAAGCGCCTAGCTACATGCAATGACATAAAAGAGAGCCTCATGTACACATTCTTCCTGGCATAAGGTCATTTACACCAGACTGTACTGCATTATATTGCTGCTCCCACCTAGTATACTGTACAGGGCACAATACAAAAGTGGAGTTGAAACACATACGCTGTGATGCGCCCAGAGTCTGGGGCTATGGTATAGTACAGACAACACAGACTGTGAGCAACGTTTTCACTCCTCTCATCCCTCTCTCCCTTTTGTCATCTGGTTTCCCAATCAGTTCATTTCTCCTCAGGTTCCTATGGTTTGATGCTTCCTTCAATGTTCTTAGTGCTTCTGTTTTGGTGTTTTCTTCTTCCTTTGCAGATATTTCTTTGTCTTCCGTGGGCTTGTTCCCCCTCTCTGTTTCCTCCCTTACAGGGTCTTGTCGCTTTCCTTCTTTAAGTGGCTGAGGAAGAGAGAAGATACTGTATGAGACAGGGTCAGGGATGATACACACACACACTCTCTCTCTCTCGCTCTCTCCCTCACCTCTACCAGACACAGTCTCCCCACACCCCACCCAGCTCCCCTGGTCCCATTAGTAGGCTACCTGTAGTACTCGTCCTGGGTGAGGGAGTGATGGTGGTGGTGGTGGATCCACTGCTGTTCCAGGGCCAGTCTCTGGATCTGCAGCTCTGCGCTCTGGGCCTGCTGCATGGCCTGGAGCTGGTGGGCCGCTGACATGGAACCTGTCAGAGAGGAGGGCTGGGGCAGCTCACGGAACGGAGCTCCTGGAGGGGGAAAGAAAAGGGAAGAGGAAAGGGAGAAGAGCAGAGCCAGGTGAGAAGAGGAGACAGGTAAGAGGAGGTGTGGAGAAGAGGAGACAGGTGAGAGGAGGAGTGGAGAAGAGAGAGACAGGTGAGAGGAGGAGTGGAAAAGGGAGAGAGACAAGTGAGAGGAGTGGAGAAGGGGAGAGACAGGTGAGAGGAGGATTGGAGAAGGAGGTAGACAGGTGAGAGGAGGAGTGGAGAAGGAGATTGACAGGTGAGAAGAGGAGTGGAGAAGACAAGAGACAGGTGAGAGGAGGAGTGGAGAAGGAGGTAGACAGGTGAGAGGAGGAGTGGAGAAGGAGATTGACAAGTGAGAAGAGGAGTGGAGAAGACAAGAGACAGGTGAGAGGAGGAGTGGAGAAGGAGATAGACAAGTGAGAGGAGGAGTGGAGAAGAGAGAGACAGGTGAGAGGAGGAGTGGAGAAGGGAGAGATAGGTGAGGGGAGGAGTGGAGAAGGGAGAGACAGATGAGAGAAGGAGTGGAGAAGAGAGATACAGGTGAGAGGAGGAGTGGAGAAGGAGGTAGACAAGTGAGAGGAGGAGTGGAGAAGAGAGAGACATGTGAGAGGAAGAGTGGAGAAAGGGAGAGACAGGTGAGAGGAGGAGTGTAGTAGAGAAAGACAGGTGAGAGGAGGAGTGGAGGAGAGACAGGTGAGAGGAGGAGTGGAGAAGGGAGAGACAGGTAAGAGGAAGAGTGAAGAAGGGGATAGACAGGTGAGAGGAGGAGTGGAGAAGGAGATAGACAAGTGAGAGGAGAAGGGAGAGACAGGTGAGGGGAGGAGTGGAGAAGGAGATAGACAAGTGAGAAGAGGAGTGGAGAAGGAGATAGACAAGTGAGAAGAGGAGTGGAAAAGAGAAGAGACAGGTGAGAGGAGGAGTGGAGAAGACAAGAGACAGGTGAGAGGAGTGGAGAAGGAGGTAGACAGGTGAGAGGAGGAGTGGAGAAGGAGATTGACAGGTGAGAAGAGGAGTGGAGAAGACAAGAGACAGGTGAGAGGAGTGGAGAAGGAGGTAGACAGGTGAGAGGAGGAGTGGAGAAGGAGATTGACAGGTGAGAAGAGGAGTGGAGAAGACAAGAGACAGGTGAGAGGAGGAGTGGAGAAGACAAGAGACAGGTGAGAGGAGTGGAGAAGGAGGTAGACAGGTGAGAGGAGGAGTGGAGAAGGAGATTGACAGGTGAGAAGAGGAGTGGAGAAGACAAGAGACAGGTGAGAGGAGGAGTGGAGAAGACAAGAGACAGGTGAGAGGAGGAGTGGAGAAGGAGGTAGACAGGTGAGAGGAGGAGTGGAGAAGGAGACTGACAGGTGAGAAGAGGAGTGAAGACAAGAGACAGGTGAGAGGAGGAGTGGAGAAGGAGGTAGACAGGTGAGAGGAGGAGTGGAGAAGGAGATTGACAAGTGAGAAGTGGAGTGGAGAAGACAAGAGACAGGTGAGAGGAGGAGTGGAGAAGGAGATAGACAAGTGAGAGGAGGAGTGGAGAAGAGAGAGACAGGTGAGAGGAGGAGTGGAGAAGGGAGAGATAGGTGAGGGGAGGAGTGGAGAAGGGAGAGACAGATGAGAGGAGGAGTGGAGAAGAGAGAGACAGGTGAGAGGAGGAGTGGTGAAGGAGGTAGACAAGTGAGAGGAGGAGTGGAGAAGAGAGAGACATGTGAGAGGAAGAGTGGAGAAAGGGAGAGACAGGTGAGGGGAGGAGTGTAGTAGAGAAAGACAGGTGAGAGGAGGAGTGGAGGAGAGACAGGTGAGAGGAGGAGTGGAGAAGGGAGAGGCAAGTGAGAGGAGTTGAGAAGGGGAGAGACAGGTGAGAGGAGGAGTGGAGAATAGAGAGACAGGTAAGAGGAAGAGTGGAGAAGGAGATAGAAAAGTGAGAGGAGGAGTGGAGAAGGGAGAGACAGGTGAGTTGAGGAGTGGAGAAGGAGATAGACAAGTGAGAAGAGGAGTGGAGAAGGAGATAGACAAGTGAGAAGAGGAGTGAAAAAGAGAAGAGACAGGTGAGAGGAGGAGTGGAGAAGACAAGAGACAGGTGAGAGGAGTGGAGAAGGAGGTAGACAGGTGAGAGGAGGAGTGGAGAAGGAGATTGACAGGTGAGAAGAGGAGTGGAGAAGACAAGAGACAGGTGAGAGGAGTGGAGAAGGAGGTAGACAGGTGAGAGGAGGAGTGGAGAAGGAGATTGACAGGTGAGAAGAGGAGTGGAGAAGACAAGAGACAGGTGAGAGGAGGAGTGGAGAAGACAAGAGACAGGTGAGAGGAGTGGAGAAGGAGGTAGACGGGTGAGAGGAGGAGTGGAGAAGGAGATTGACAGGTGAGAAGAGGAGTGGAGAAAGGGAGAGACAGGTGAGAGGAGGAGTGTAGTAGAGAAAGACAGGTGAGAGGAGGAGTGGAGGAGAGACAGGTGAGAGGAGGAGTGGAGAAGGGGAGAGACAGGTAAGAGGAAGAGTGAAGAAGGGGATGGACAGGTGAGAGGAGGAGTGGAGAAGGAGATAGACAAGTGAGAGGAGAAGGGAGAGACAGGAGAGGGGAGGAGTGGAGAAGGAGATAGACAAGTGAGAAGAGGAGTGGAAAAGAGAAGAGACAGGTGAGAGGAGGAGTGGAGAAGACAAGAGACAGGTGAGAGGAGTGGAGAAGGAGGTAGACAGGTGAGAGGAGGAGTGGAGCAGGAGATTGACAGGTGAGAAGAGGAGTGGAGAAGACAAGAGACAGGTGAGAGGAGGAGTGGAGAAGACAAGAGACAGGTGAGAGGAGTGGAGAAGGAGGTAGACAGGTGAGAGGAGGAGTGGAGAAGGAGATTGACAGGTGAGAAGAGGAGTGGAGAAGACAAGAGACAGGTGAGAGGAGGAGTGGAGAAGACAAGAGACAGGTGAGAGGAGGAGTGGAGAAGGAGGTAGACAGGTGAGAGGAGGAGTGGAGAAGGAGATTGACAGGTGAGAAGAGGAGTGGAGAAGACAAGAGACAGGTGAGAGGAGGAGTGGAGAAGGAGGTAGACAGGTGAGATGAGGAATGGAGAAGGAGATTGACAAGTGAGAAGTGGAGTGGAGAAGACAAGAGACAGGTGAGAGGAGGAGTGGAGAAGAGAGAGACAGGTGAGAGGAGGAGTGGAGAAGGAGGTAGACAAGTGAGAGGAGGAGTGGAGAAGAGAGAGACATGTGAGAGGAAGAGTGGAGAAAGGGAGAGACAGGTGAGGGGAGGAGTGTAGTAGAGAAAGACAGGTGAGAGGAGGAGTGGAGGAGAGACAGGTGAGAGGAGGAGTGGAGAAGGGAGAGGCAAGTGAGAGGAGTTGAGAAGGGGAGAGACAGGTGAGAGGAGGAGTGGAGAATAGAGAGACAGGTAAGAGGAAGAGTGGAGAAGGAGATAGAAAAGTGAGAGGAGGAGTGGAGAAGGGAGAGACAGGTGAGTTGAGGAGTGGAGAAGGAGATAGACAAGTGAGAGGAGTGGAGAAGGGAGAGACACGAGAGGGGAGGAGTGGAGAAGGGAGAGGCAGGTGAGAGGAGGAGTGGAGAAGAGAGAGACAGGTGAGGGGAGGAGTGTAGTAGAGAAAGACAGGTGAGAGGAGGAGTGGAGGAGAGACAGGTGAGAGGAGGAGTGGAGAAGGGAGAGGCAAGTGAGAGGAGTTGAGAAGGGGAGAGACAGGTGAGAGGAGGAGTGGAGAATAGAGAGACAGGTAAGAGGAAGAGTGGAGAAGGAGATAGAAAAGTGAGAGGAGGAGTGGAGAAGGGAGAGACAGGTGAGTTGAGGAGTGGAGAAGGAGATAGACAAGTGAGAAGAGGAGTGGAAAAGAGAAGAGACAGGTGAGAGGAGGAGTGGAGAAGACAAGAGACAGGTGAGAGGAGTGGAGAAGGAGGTAGACAGGTGAGAGGAGGAGTGGAGAAGGAGATTGACAGGTGAGAAGAGGAGTGGAGAAGACAAGAGACAGGTGAGAGGAGTGGAGAAGGAGGTAGACAGGTGAGAGGAGGAGTGGAGAAGGAGATAGACAAGTGAGAAGAGGAGTGGAAAAGAGAAGAGACAGGTGAGAGGAGGAGTGGAGAAGACAAGAGACAGGTGAGAGGAGTGGAGAAGGAGGTAGACAGGTGAGAGGAGGAGTGGAGAAGGAGATTGACAGGTGAGAAGAGGAGTGGAGAAGACAAGAGACAGGTGAGAGGAGTGGAGAAGGAGGTAGACAGGTGAGAGGAGGAGTGGAGAAGGAGATTGACAGGTGAGAAGAGGAGTGGAGAAGACAAGAGACAGGTGAGAGGAGGAGTGGAGAAGACAAGAGACAGGTGAGAGGAGTGGAGAAGGAGGTAGACGGGTGAGAGGAGGAGTGGAGAAGGAGATTGACAGGTGAGAAGAGGAGTGGAGAAAGGGAGAGACAGGTGAGAGGAGGAGTGTAGTAGAGAAAGACAGGTGAGAGGAGGAGTGGAGGAGAGACAGGTGAGAGGAGGAGTGGAGAAGGGGAGAGACAGGTAAGAGGAAGAGTGAAGAAGGGGATGGACAGGTGAGAGGAGGAGTGGAGAAGGAGATAGACAAGTGAGAGGAGAAGGGAGAGACAGGAGAGGGGAGGAGTGGAGAAGGAGATAGACAAGTGAGAAGAGGAGTGGAGAAGGAGATAGACAAGTGAGAGGAGGAGTGGAGCAGGAGATTGACAGGTGAGAAGAGGAGTGGAGAAGACAAGAGACAGGTGAGAGGAGGAGTGGAGAAGGAGGTAGACAGGTGAGAGGAGGAGTGGAGAAGGAGATTGACAGGTGAGAAGAGGAGTGGAGAAGACAAGAGACAGGTGAGAGGAGGAGTGGAGAAGACAAGAGACAGGTGAGAGGAGGAGTGGAGAAGGAGGTAGACAGGTGAGAGGAGGAGTGGAGAAGGAGATTGACAGGTGAGAAGAGGAGTGGAGAAGACAAGAGACAGGTGAGAGGAGGAGTGGAGAAGGAGGTAGACAGGTGAGAGGAGGAGTGGAGAAGGAGATTGACAAGTGAGAAGTGGAGTGGAGAAGACAAGAGACAGGTGAGAGGAGGAGTGGAGAAGGAGATAGACAAGTGAGAGGAGGAGTGGAGAAGAGAGAGACAGGTGAGAGGAGGAGTGGAGAAGGAGGTAGACAAGTGAGAGGAGGAGTGGAGAAGAGAGAGACATGTGAGAGGAAGAGTGGAGAAAGGGAGAGACAGGTGAGGGGAGGAGTGTAGTAGAGAAAGACAGGTGAGAGGAGGAGTGGAGGAGAGACAGGTGAGAGGAGGAGTGGAGAAGGGAGAGGCAAGTGAGAGGAGTTGAGAAGGGGAGAGACAGGTGAGAGGAGGAGTGGAGAATAGAGAGACAGGTAAGAGGAAGAGTGGAGAAGGAGATAGAAAAGTGAGAGGAGGAGTGGAGAAGGGAGAGACAGGTGAGTTGAGGAGTGGAGAAGGAGATAGACAAGTGAGAGGAGGAGTGGAGAAGGGAGAGACACGTGAGGGGAGGAGTGGAGAAGGGAGAGGCAGGTGAGAGGAGGAGTGGAGAAGAGAGAGACAGGTGAGAGGAGGAGTGGAGAAGAGAGAGACAGGTGAGAGGAGTGGAGAACGGAAGAGACAGGTGAGAGAAGGAGTGGAGAAAAGGAGACAGGTGAGAGAAGGAGTGGAGGAGAGACAGGTGAGAGGAGGAGTGGAGAAGGGGAGAGAGGTGAGAGGAGGAGTGGAGAATAGAGAGACAGGTAAGAGGAAGAGTGGAGAAGGAGAGACAAGTGAGAGGAGGAGTGGAGAAGGGAGAGACAGGTGAGAGGAGGAGTGGAGAAGGAGATAGACAAGTGAGAGGAGGTGGAGAAGGGAGAGACAGGTGATGGGAGGAGTGGAGAAGGAGATAGACAGGTGAGAGGAGGAGTGGAGAAGGAGATAGACAAGTGAGAGGAGGAGTGGAGAAGGGAGAGAGGTGAGGGGAGGAGTGGAGAAGGGAGAGACAGGTGAGAGGAGAAGTGGAGAAGAGAGAGACAGGTGAGAGGAGGAGTGGAGAAGAGAGAGACAGGTGAGAGGAGGAGTGGAGAACAGAGAGACAGGTAAGAGGAAGAGTGGAGAAGGAGATAGACAAGTGAGAGGAGGAGTGGAGAAGGGAGAGACAGGTGATGGGAGGAGTGGAGAAGGAGATAGACAGGTGAGAGGAGGAGTGGAGAAGGAGATAGACAAGTGAGAGGAGGAGTGGAGAAGGGAGAGAGGTGAGGGGAGGAGTGGAGAAGGGAGAGACAGGTGAGAGGAGAAGTGGAGAAAAGAGAGACAGGTGAGAGGAGGAGTGGAGAAGGAGGTAGACAGGTGAGAGGAGGAGTGGAGAAGGACATTGACAGGTGAGAAGAGGAGTGGAGAAGGGAGAGACAGGTGAGGGGAGGAGTGGAGAAGGGAGAGATAGGTGAGGGGATGAGTGGAGAAGAGAGAGACATGTGAGAGGAAGAGTGGAGAAAGGGAGAGACAGGTGAGAGGAGGAGTGTAGTAGAGAGAGACAGGTAAGAGGAAGAGTGGAGGAGATAGACAAGTGAGAGGAGTAGAGAACGGAAGAGACAGGTGAGAGAAGGAGTGGAGAAGAGGAGACAGGTGAGAGGAGGAGTGGAGGAGAGACAGGTGAGAGGAGGAGTGGAGAAGGGAGAAGCAAGTGAGAGGAGTTGAGAAGGGAGAGACAGGTGAGAGGAGGAGTGGAGAAGGAGATAGACAAGTGAGAGGAGGAGTGGAGAAGGGAGAGACGTGAGGGGAGGAGTGGAGAAGGAGATAGACAAGTGAGAGGAGGAGTGGAGAAGGAGATAGACAGGTGAGAAGAGGAGTGTAGAAGAGAGACACAGGTAAGAGGAAGAGTGGAGAAGAGCGAGACAGGTGAGAGGAGGAGTGGGGAAGAGGAGAGAGGTGAGAGGAGTGAAGAAGAGAGAGACAGTTAAGAGGAAGAGTGGAGAAAGGAGAGACAGGTGAGGGGAGGAGTGGAGCAGGAGAGAGACAGGTAAGAGGAGGAGTGGAGAAGGGAGAGACAGGTGAGAGGAGGAGTGGAGAAGGAGGTAACCAAGTGAGAGGAGGAGTGGAGAAGAGAGAGACAGGTAAGAGGAAGAGTGGAGGAGATAGACAAGTGAGAGGAGTGTAGAATGGAAGAGACAGGTGAGAGAAGGAGTGGAGAAGAGGAGACATGTAAGAGGAGGAGTGGAGGAGAGACAGGTGAGAGGAGGAGTGGAGAAGGGAGAGGAAAGTGAGAGGAGTTGAGAAGAGGAGAGACAGGTGAGAGGAGGAGTGGAGAATAGAGAGACAGGTAAGAGGAAGAGTGGAGAAGGAGATAGACAAGTGAGAGGAGGAGTGGAGAAGGAGATAGACAAGTGAGAGGAGGAGTGGAGAAGGAGATAGACAAGTGAGAGGAGGAGTGGAGAAGGGAGAGACAGGTGAGGGGAGGAGTGGAGAAGGAGATAGATAAGTGAGAGGAGGAGTGGAGAAGGAGATAGACAAGTGAGAGGAGGAGTGGAGAAGGAGATAGACAAGTGAGAGGAGGAGTGGAGAAGGAGATAGACAAGTGAGAGGAGGAGTGGAGAAGGGAGAGACGTGAGGGGAGGAGTGGAGAAGGAGATAGACAAGTGAGAGGAGGAGTGGAGAAGGAGATAGACAGGTGAGAAGAGGAGTGTAGAAGAGAGACACAGGTAAGAGGAAGAGTGGAGAAGAGCGAGACAGGTGAGAGGAGGAGTGGGGAAGAGGAGAGAGGTGAGAGGAGTGAAGAAGAGAGAGACAGTTAAGAGGAAGAGTGGAGAAAGGAGAGACAGGTGAGGGGAGGAGTGGAGCAGGAGAGAGACAGGTAAGAGGAGGAGTGGAGAAGGGAGAGACAGGTGAGAGGAGGAGTGGAGAAGGAGGTAACCAAGTGAGAGGAGGAGTGGAGAAGAGAGAGACAGGTAAGAGGAAGAGTGGAGGAGATAGACAAGTGAGAGGAGTGTAGAATGGAAGAGACAGGTGAGAGAAGGAGTGGAGAAGAGGAGACATGTAAGAGGAGGAGTGGAGGAGAGACAGGTGAGAGGAGGAGTGGAGAAGGGAGAGGAAAGTGAGAGGAGTTGAGAAGAGGAGAGACAGGTGAGAGGAGGAGTGGAGAATAGAGAGACAGGTAAGAGGAAGAGTGGAGAAGGAGATAGACAAGTGAGAGGAGGAGTGGAGAAGGAGATAGACAAGTGAGAGGAGGAGTGGAGAAGGAGATAGACAAGTGAGAGGAGGAGTGGAGAAGGGAGAGACAGGTGAGGGGAGGAGTGGAGAAGGAGATAGATAAGTGAGAGGAGGAGTGGAGAAGGAGATAGACAAGTGAGAGGAGGAGTGGAGAAGGAGATAGACAAGTGAGAGGAGGAGTGGAGAAGGAGATAGACAAGTGAGAGGAGGAGTGGACAAGGGAGAGACAGGTGAGGGGAGGAGTGGAGAAGGAGATAGACAGGTGAGAAGAGGAGTGGAGAAGGAGATAGACAAGTGAGAGGAGAAGTGGAGAAGGGAGAGACAGGTGAGGGGAGGAGTGGAGAAGGAGATAGACAGGTGAGAAGAGGAGTGTAGAAGAGAGACAGGTGAGAGGAGGAGTGGAGAAGGAGATAGACGGGTGAGAGGAGGAGTGGAGAAGGGAGAGACAGGTGAGAGGAGGAGTGGAGAAGGAGATAGACAGGTGAGAAGAGGAGTGGAGAAGGAGATAGACAGGTGAGAGGAGGAGTGGAGAAGACAAGAGACAGGTGAGAGGAGGAGTGGAGAAGGAGGTAGACAGGTGAGAGGAGGAGTGGAGAAGGAGATTGACAGGTGAGAGGAGGAGTGGAGAAGACAAGAGACAGGTGAGAGGAGGAGTGGAGAAGGAGGTAGACAGGTGAGAGGAGGAGTGGAGAAGGGAGAAATCGGTAAGAGGAGGAGTGGAGAAGGAGATTGACCGGTAGAGGAGGAGTGGAGAAGGAGATAGACAGGTGAGAGGAGGAGTGGAGAAGACAAGAGACAGGTGAGAGGAGGAGTGGAGAAGGAGGTAGACAGGTGAGAGGAGGAGTGGAGAAGGAGATTGACAGGTGAGAGGAGGAGTGGAGAAGACAAGAGACAGGTGAGAGGAGGAGTGGAGAAGGAGGTAGACAGGTGAGAGGAGGAGTGGAGAAGGAGATTGACAGGTGAGAGGAGGAGTGGAGAAGGAGATAGACAAGTGAGAAGAGGAGTGGAGAAGACAAGAGACAGGTGAGAGGAGGAGTGGAGAAGGAGATAGACAGGTGAGAGGAGGAGTGGAGAAGAGAGAGACAGGTGAGAGGAGGAGTGGAGAAGGAGATAGACAGGTGAGAGGAGGAGTGGAGAAGGAGGAAGACAGGTGAGAGGAGGAGTGGAGAAGGAGGTAGACAGGTGAGAGGAGGAGTGGAGAAGACAAGAGACAGGTGAGAGGAGGAGTAGAGAAGACAAGAGACAGGTGAGAGGAGGAGTGGAGAAGGAGGTAGACAGGTGAGAGGAGGAGTGGAGAAGTTGATTGACAGGTGAGAAGAGGAGTGGAGAAGACAAGAGACAGGTGAGAGGAGGAGTGGAGAAGGAGGTAGACAGGTGAGAGGAGGAGTGGAGAAGGAGATTGACAGGTGAGAGGAGGAGTGTAGAAGGAGATAGACAGGTGAGAGGAGGAGTGGAGAAGGGAGAGACAGATGAGAGGAGGAGTGGAGAAGAGAGAGACAGGTGAGAGGAGGAGTGGAGAAGGAGGTAGACAAGTGACAGGAGGAGTAGAGAAGAGAGAGACATGCGAGAGGAAGAGTGGAGAAAGGGAGAGACAGGTGAGAAGAGGAGTGGAGAAGGAGGTAGACAGGTGAGAGGTGGAGTGGAGAAAGAGGTAGACAAGTGAGAGGAGGAGTGGAGAAGGAGATAGACAAGTGAGAGGAGGAGTACAGAAGAGGAGACAGGTGAGAGGAAGAGTGGAGAAGAGAGAGACAGGTGAGAGGAGGAGTGGAGAAGGGAGAGGCAAGTGAGAGGAGGAGTGGAGAAGAGAGAGACATGTGAGAGGAGGAGTGGAGAAGAGAGAGACAGGTAAGAGGAAGAGTGGAGAAGGAGATAGACAGGTGAGAAGAGGAGGAGTGAAGACAAGAGACAGGTGAGAAGAGGAGTGGAGAAGGAGGTAGACAGGTGAGAGGAGGAGTGGAGAAGACAAGAGACAGGTGAGAGGAGGAGTGGAGAAGACAAGAGACAGGTGAGAGGAGGAGTGGAGAAGGAGGTAGACAGGTGAGAGGAGGAGTGGAGAAGGAGATTGACAGGTGAGAAGAGGAGTGGAGAAGACAAGAGACAGGTGAGAGGAGGAGTGGAGAAGGAGGTAGACAGGTGAGAGGAGGAGTGGAGAAGGAGATTGACAGGTGAGAGGAGGAGTGGAGAAGGAGATAGACAAGTGAGAAGAGGAGTGGAGAAGACAAGAGACAGGTGAGAGGAGGAGTGGAGAAGGAGATAAACAGGTGAGAGGAGGAGTGGAGAAGAGAGATAAAGGTGAGAGGAGGAGTGGAGAAGAGAGAGACAGGTGAGAGGAGGAGTGGAGGAGGAGGTAGACAATTGAGAGGAGGATTTGAGAAGGGAGAGACAGGTGAGAGGAGGAGTGGAGAAGGGAGAGATAGGTGAGGGGATGAGTGGAGAAGAGAGAGACATGTGAGAGGAAGAGTGGAGAAAGGGAGAGACAGGTGAGAGGAGGAGTGGAGAAGGGAGAGACAGATGAGAGGAGGAGTGGAGAAGAGAGAGACAGGTGAGAGGAGGAGTGGAGAAGGAGATAGACAAGTGAGAGGAGTGGAGAACGGAAGAGACAGATGAGAGAAGGAGTGGAGAAGAGGAGACATGTGAGAGGAGGAGTGGAGAAGAGAGAGACAGGTAAGAGGAAGAGTGGAGAAGGAGATAGACAGGTGAGAAGAGGAGGAGTGAAGACAAGAGACAGGTGAGAAGAGGAGGAGTGAAGACAAGAGACAGGTGAGAAGAGGAGTGGAGAAGGAGGTAGACAGGTGAGAGGAGGAGTGGAGAAGACAAGAGACAGGTGAGAGGAGGAGTGGAGAAGACAAGAGACAGGTGAGAGGAGGAGTGGAGAAGGAGGTAGACAGGTGAGAGGAGGAGTGGAGAAGGAGATTGACAGGTGAGAAGAGGAGTGGAGAAGACAAGAGACAGGTGAGAGGAGGAGTGGAGAAGGAGGTAGACAGGTGAGAGGAGGAGTGGAGAAGGAGATTGACAGGTGAGAGGAGGAGTGGAGAAGGAGATAGACAAGTGAGAAGAGGAGTGGAGAAGACAAGAGACAGGTGAGAGGAGGAGTGGAGAAGGAGATAGACAGGTGAGAGGAGGAGTGGAGAAGAGAGATACAGGTGAGAGGAGGAGTGGAGAAAAGAGAGACAGGTGAGAGGAGGAGTGGAGGAGGAGGTAGACAATTGAGAGGAGGATTTGAGAAGGGAGAGACAGGTGAGGGGAGGAGTGGAGAAGGGAGAGATAGGTGAGGGGATGAGTGGAGAAGAGAGAGACATGTGAGAGGAAGAGTGGAGAAGGGGAGAGACAGGTGAAAGGAGGAGTGGAGAAGGGAGAGACAGATGAGAGGAGGAGTGGAGAAGAGAGAGACAGGTGAGAGGAGTAGAGAAGGAGATAGACAGGTGAGAAGAGGAGGAGTGAAGACAAGAGACAGGTGAGAAGAGGAGGAGTGAAGACAAGAGACAGGTGAGAAGAGGAGTGGAGAAGGAGGTAGACAGGTGAGAGGAGGAGTGGAGAAGACAAGAGACAGGTGAGAGGAGGAGTGGAGAAGACAAGAGACAGGTGAGAGGAGGAGTGGAGAAGGAGGTAGACAGGTGAGAGGAGGAGTGGAGAAGGAGATTGACAGGTGAGAAGAGGAGTGGAGAAGACAAGAGACAGGTGAGAGGAGGAGTGGAGAAGGAGGTAGACAGGTGAGAGGAGGAGTGGAGAAGGAGATTGACAGGTGAGAGGAGGAGTGGAGAAGGAGATAGACAAGTGAGAAGAGGAGTGGAGAAGACAAGAGACAGGTGAGAGGAGGAGTGGAGAAGGAGATAGACAGGTGAGAGGAGGAGTGGAGAAGAGAGATACAGGTGAGAGGAGGAGTGGAGAAGAGAGAGACAGGTGAGAAGAGGAGGAGTGAAGACAAGAGACAGGTGAGAAGAGGAGGAGTGAAGACAAGAGACAGGTGAGAAGAGGAGTGGAGAAGGAGGTAGACAGGTGAGAGGAGGAGTGGAGAAGACAAGAGACAGGTGAGAGGAGGAGTGGAGAAGACAAGAGACAGGTGAGAGGAGGAGTGGAGAAGGAGGTAGACAGGTGAGAGGAGGAGTGGAGAAGGAGATTGACAGGTGAGAAGAGGAGTGGAGAAGACAAGAGACAGGTGAGAGGAGGAGTGGAGAAGGAGGTAGACAGGTGAGAGGAGGAGTGGAGAAGGAGATTGACAGGTGAGAGGAGGAGTGGAGAAGGAGATAGACAAGTGAGAAGAGGAGTGGAGAAGACAAGAGACATGTGAGAGGAAGAGTGGAGAAAGGGAGAGACAGGTGAGAGGAGGAGTGTAGTAGAGAGAGACAGGTAAGAGGAAGAGTGGAGAAGGAGATAGACAAGTGAGAGGAGTGGAGAACGGAAGAGACAGATGAGAGAAGGAGTGGAGAAGAGGAGACAGGTGAGAGGAGGAGTGGAGAAGAGAGAGACAGGTAAGAGGAAGAGTGGAGAAGGAGATAGACAGGTGAGAAGAGGAGTGGAGAAGGGAGAGGCAAGTGAGAGGAGTTGAGAAGGGGAGAGACAGGTGAGAGGAGGAGTGGAGAAGAGGAGACAGGTGAGAGGAGGAGTGGAGAAGGAGATTGACAGGTGAGAGGAGGAGTGGAGAAGGAGATAGACAAGTGAGAAGAGGAGTGGAGAAGACAAGAGACAGGTGAGAGGAGGAGTGTAGAAGGAGATAGACAGGTGAGAGGAGGAGTGGAGAAGGGAGAGACAGATGAGAGGAGGAGTGGAGAAGAGAGAGACAGGTGAGAGGAGGAGTGGAGAAGGAGGTAGACAAGTGACAGGAGGAGTAGAGAAGAGAGAGACAGGTAAGAGGAAGAGTGGAGAAGGAGATAGACAGGTGAGAAGAGGAGGAGTGAAGACAAGAGACAGGTGAGAAGAGGAGTGGAGAAGGAGGTAGACAAGTTAGAGGAGGAGTGGAGAAGACAAGAGACAGGTGAGAGGAGGAGTGGAGAAGACAAGAGACAGGTGAGAGGAGGAGTGGAGAAGGAGGTAGACAGGTGAGAGGAGGAGTGGAGAAGGAGATTGACAGGTGAGAAGAGGAGTGGAGAAGACAAGAGACAGGTGAGAGGAGGAGTGGAGAAGGAGGTAGACAGGTGAGAGGAGGAGTGGAGAAGGAGATTGACAGGTGAGAGGAGGAGTGGAGAAGGAGATAGACAAGTGAGAAGAGGAGTGGAGAAGACAAGAGACAGGTGAGAGGAGGAGTGGAGAAGGAGATAGACAGGTGAGAGGAGGAGTGGAGAAGAGAGATAAAGGTGAGAGGAGGAGTGGAGAAGAGAGAGACAGGTGAGAGGAGGAGTGGAGGAGGAGGTAGACAATTGAGAGGAGGATTTGAGAAGGGAGAGACAGGTGAGGGGAGGAGTGGAGAAGGGAGAGATAGGTGAGGGGATGAGTGGAGAAGAGAGAGACATGTGAGAGGAAGAGTGGAGAAAGGGAGAGACAGGTGAGAGGAGGAGTGGAGAAGGGAGAGACAGATGAGAGGAGGAGTGGAGAAGAGAGAGACAGGTGAGAGGAGGAGTGGAGAAGGAGATAGACAAGTGAGAGGAGTGGAGAACGGAAGAGACAGATGAGAGAAGGAGTGGAGAAGAGGAGACATGTGAGAGGAGGAGTGGAGAAGGAGATTGACAGGTGAGAGGAGGAGTGGAGAAGGAGATAGACAAGTGAGAAGAGGAGTGGAGAAGACAAGAGACAGGTGAGAGGAGGAGTGTAGAAGGAGATAGACAGGTGAGAGGAGGAGTGGAGAAGGGAGAGACAGATGAGAGGAGGAGTGGAGAAGAGAGAGACAGGTGAGAGGAGGAGTGGAGAAGGAGGTAGACAAGTGACAGGAGGAGTAGAGAAGAGAGAGACAGGTAAGAGGAAGAGTGGAGAAGGAGATAGACAGGTGAGAAGAGGAGGAGTGAAGACAAGAGACAGGTGAGAAGAGGAGTGGAGAAGGAGGTAGACAGGTGAGAGGAGGAGTGGAGAAGACAAGAGACAGGTGAGAGGAGGAGTGGAGAAGACAAGAGACAGGTGAGAGGAGGAGTGGAGAAGGAGGTAGACAGGTGAGAGGAGGAGTGGAGAAGGAGATTGACAGGTGAGAAGAGGAGTGGAGAAGACAAGAGACAGGTGAGAGGAGGAGTGGAGAAGGAGGTAGACAGGTGAGAGGAGGAGTGGAGAAGGAGATTGACAGGTGAGAGGAGGAGTGGAGAAGGAGATAGACAAGTGAGAAGAGGAGTGGAGAAGACAAGAGACAGGTGAGAGGAGGAGTGGAGAAGGAGATAGACAGGTGAGAGGAGGAGTGGAGAAGAGAGATAAAGGTGAGAGGAGGAGTGGAGAAGAGAGAGACAGGTGAGAGGAGGAGTGGAGGAGGAGGTAGACAATTGAGAGGAGGATTTGAGAAGGGAGAGACAGGTGAGGGGAGGAGTGGAGAAGGGAGAGATAGGTGAGGGGATGAGTGGAGAAGAGAGAGACATGTGAGAGGAAGAGTGGAGAAAGGGAGAGACAGGTGAGAGGAGGAGTGGAGAAGGGAGAGACAGATGAGAGGAGGAGTGGAGAAGAGAGAGACAGGTGAGAGGAGGAGTGGAGAAGGAGATAGACAAGTGAGAGGAGTGGAGAACGGAAGAGACAGATGAGAGAAGGAGTGGAGAAGAGGAGACATGTGAGAGGAGGAGTGGAGAAGAGAGAGACAGGTAAGAGGAAGAGTGGAGAAGGAGATAGACAGGTGAGAAGAGGAGGAGTGAAGACAAGAGACAGGTGAGAAGAGGAGGAGTGAAGACAAGAGACAGGTGAGAAGAGGAGTGGAGAAGGAGGTAGACAGGTGAGAGGAGGAGTGGAGAAGACAAGAGACAGGTGAGAGGAGGAGTGGAGAAGACAAGAGACAGGTGAGAGGAGGAGTGGAGAAGGAGGTAGACAGGTGAGAGGAGGAGTGGAGAAGGAGATTGACAGGTGAGAAGAGGAGTGGAGAAGACAAGAGACAGGTGAGAGGAGGAGTGGAGAAGGAGGTAGACAGGTGAGAGGAGGAGTGGAGAAGGAGATTGACAGGTGAGAGGAGGAGTGGAGAAGGAGATAGACAAGTGAGAAGAGGAATGGAGAAGACAAGAGACAGGTGAGAGGAGGAGTGGAGAAGGAGATAGACAGGTGAGAGGAGGAGTGGAGAAGAGAGATACAGGTGAGAGGAGGAGTGGAGAAGAGAGAGACAGGTGAGAGGAGGAGTGGAGGAGGAGGTAGACAATTGAGAGGAGGATTTGAGAAGGGAGAGACAGGTGAGGGGAGGAGTGGAGAAGGGAGAGATAGGTGAGGGGATGAGTGGAGAAGAGAGAGACATGTGAGAGGAAGAGTGGGGAAAGGGAGAGACAGGTGAGAGGAGGAGTGGAGAAGGGAGAGACAGATGAGAGGAGGAGTGGAGAAGAGAGAGACAGGTGAGAGGAGGAGTGGAGAAGGAGGTAGACAAGTGAGAGGAGGAGTAGAGAAGAGAGAGACATGTGAGAGGAAGAGTGGAGAAAGGGAGAGACAGGTGAGAGGAGGAGTGTAGTAGAGAGAGACAGGTAAGAGGAAGAGTGGAGAAGGAGATAGACAAGTGAGAGGAGTGGAGAACGGAAGAGACAGATGAGAGAAGGAGTGGAGAAGAGGAGACAGGTGAGAGGAGGAGTGGAGAAGAGAGAGACAGGTAAGAGGAAGAGTGGAGAAGGAGATAGACAGGTGAGAAGAGGAGTGGAGAAGGGAGAGGCAAGTGAGAGGAGTTGAGAAGGGGAGAGACAGGTGAGAGGAGGAGTGGAGAAGAGGAGACAGGTGAGAGGAGGAGTGGAGAAGGAGATTGACAGGTGAGAGGAGGAGTGGAGAAGGAGATAGACAAGTGAGAAGAGGAGTGGAGAAGACAAGAGACAGGTGAGAGGAGGAGTGTAGAAGGAGATAGACAGGTGAGAGGAGGAGTGGAGAAGGGAGAGACAGATGAGAGGAGGAGTGGAGAAGAGAGAGACAGGTGAGAGGAGGAGTGGAGAAGGAGGTAGACAAGTGACAGGAGGAGTAGAGAAGAGAGAGACAGGTGAGAGGAGGAGTGGAGAAGGAGATTGACAGGTGAGAAGAGGAGTGGAGAAGACAAGAGACAGGTGAGAGGAGGAGTGGAGAAGGAGGTAGACAGGTGAGAGGAGGAGTGTAGAAGGAGATTGACAGGTGAGAGGAGGAGTGGAGAAGGAGATAGACAAGTGAGAAGAGGAGTGGAGAAGACAAGAGACAGGTGAGAGGAGGAGTGGAGAAGGAGATAGACAGGTGAGAGGAGGAGTGGAGAAGAGAGATACAGGTGAGAGGAGGAGTGGAGAAGAGAGAGACAGGTGAGAGGAGGAGTGGAGGAGGAGGTAGACAATTGAGAGGAGGATTTGAGAAGGGAGAGACAGGTGAGGGGAGGAGTGGAGAAGGGAGAGATAGGTGAGGGGATGAGTGGAGAAGAGAGAGACATGTGAGAGGAAGAGTGGGGAAAGGGAGAGACAGGTGAGAGGAGGAGTGGAGAAGGGAGAGACAGATGAGAGGAGGAGTGGAGAAGAGAGAGACAGGTGAGAGGAGGAGTGGAGAAGGAGGTAGACAAGTGAGAGGAGGAGTAGAGAAGAGAGAGACATGTGAGAGGAAGAGTGGAGAAAGGGAGAGACAGGTGAGAGGAGGAGTGTAGTAGAGAGAGACAGGTAAGAGGAAGAGTGGAGAAGGAGATAGACAAGTGAGAGGAGTGGAGAACGGAAGAGACAGATGAGAGAAGGAGTGGAGAAGAGGAGACAGGTGAGAGGAGGAGTGGAGAAGAGAGAGACAGGTAAGAGGAAGAGTGGAGAAGGAGATAGACAGGTGAGAAGAGGAGTGGAGAAGGGAGAGGCAAGTGAGAGGAGTTGAGAAGGGGAGAGACAGGTGAGAGGAGGAGTGGAGAAGAGGAGACAGGTGAGAGGAGGAGTGGAGAAGGAGATTGACAGGTGAGAGGAGGAGTGGAGAAGGAGATAGACAAGTGAGAAGAGGAGTGGAGAAGACAAGAGACAGGTGAGAGGAGGAGTGTAGAAGGAGATAGACAGGTGAGAGGAGGAGTGGAGAAGGGAGAGACAGATGAGAGGAGGAGTGGAGAAGAGAGAGACAGGTGAGAGGAGGAGTGGAGAAGGAGGTAGACAAGTGACAGGAGGAGTAGAGAAGAGAGAGACAGGTAAGAGGAAGAGTGGAGAAGGAGATAGACAGGTGAGAAGAGGAGGAGTGAAGACAAGAGACAGGTGAGAAGAGGAGTGGAGAAGGAGGTAGACAGGTGAGAGGAGGAGTGGAGAAGACAAGAGACAGGTGAGAGGAGGAGTGGAGAAGACAAGAGACAGGTGAGAGGAGGAGTGGAGAAGGAGGTAGACAGGTGAGAGGAGGAGTGGAGAAGGAGATTGACAGGTGAGAAGAGGAGTGGAGAAGACAAGAGACAGGTGAGAGGAGGAGTGGAGAAGGAGGTAGACAGGTGAGAGGAGGAGTGGAGAAGGAGATTGACAGGTGAGAGGAGGAGTGGAGAAGGAGATAGACAAGTGAGAAGAGGAGTGGAGAAGACAAGAGACAGGTGAGAGGAGGAGTGGAGAAGGAGATAGACAGGTGAGAGGAGGAGTGGAGAAGAGAGATAAAGGTGAGAGGAGGAGTGGAGAAGAGAGAGACAGGTGAGAGGAGGAGTGGAGGAGGAGGTAGACAATTGAGAGGAGGATTTGAGAAGGGAGAGACAGGTGAGGGGAGGAGTGGAGAAGGGAGAGATAGGTGAGGGGATGAGTGGAGAAGAGAGAGACATGTGAGAGGAAGAGTGGAGAAAGGGAGAGACAGGTGAGAGGAGGAGTGGAGAAGGGAGAGACAGATGAGAGGAGGAGTGGAGAAGAGAGAGACAGGTGAGAGGAGGAGTGGAGAAGGAGATAGACAAGTGAGAGGAGTGGAGAACGGAAGAGACAGATGAGAGAAGGAGTGGAGAAGAGGAGACATGTGAGAGGAGGAGTGGAGAAGAGAGAGACAGGTAAGAGGAAGAGTGGAGAAGGAGATAGACAGGTGAGAAGAGGAGGAGTGAAGACAAGAGACAGGTGAGAAGAGGAGGAGTGAAGACAAGAGACAGGTGAGAAGAGGAGTGGAGAAGGAGGTAGACAGGTGAGAGGAGGAGTGGAGAAGACAAGAGACAGGTGAGAGGAGGAGTGGAGAAGACAAGAGACAGGTGAGAGGAGGAGTGGAGAAGGAGGTAGACAGGTGAGAGGAGGAGTGGAGAAGGAGATTGACAGGTGAGAAGAGGAGTGGAGAAGACAAGAGACAGGTGAGAGGAGGAGTGGAGAAGGAGGTAGACAGGTGAGAGGAGGAGTGGAGAAGGAGATTGACAGGTGAGAGGAGGAGTGGAGAAGGAGATAGACAAGTGAGAAGAGGAATGGAGAAGACAAGAGACAGGTGAGAGGAGGAGTGGAGAAGGAGATAGACAGGTGAGAGGAGGAGTGGAGAAGAGAGATACAGGTGAGAGGAGGAGTGGAGAAGAGAGAGACAGGTGAGAGGAGGAGTGGAGGAGGAGGTAGACAATTGAGAGGAGGATTTGAGAAGGGAGAGACAGGTGAGGGGAGGAGTGGAGAAGGGAGAGATAGGTGAGGGGATGAGTGGAGAAGAGAGAGACATGTGAGAGGAAGAGTGGGGAAAGGGAGAGACAGGTGAGAGGAGGAGTGGAGAAGGGAGAGACAGATGAGAGGAGGAGTGGAGAAGAGAGAGACAGGTGAGAGGAGGAGTGGAGAAGGAGGTAGACAAGTGAGAGGAGGAGTAGAGAAGAGAGAGACATGTGAGAGGAAGAGTGGAGAAAGGGAGAGACAGGTGAGAGGAGGAGTGTAGTAGAGAGAGACAGGTAAGAGGAAGAGTGGAGAAGGAGATAGACAAGTGAGAGGAGTGGAGAACGGAAGAGACAGATGAGAGAAGGAGTGGAGAAGAGGAGACAGGTGAGAGGAGGAGTGGAGAAGAGAGAGACAGGTAAGAGGAAGAGTGGAGAAGGAGATAGACAGGTGAGAAGAGGAGTGGAGAAGGGAGAGGCAAGTGAGAGGAGTTGAGAAGGGGAGAGACAGGTGAGAGGAGGAGTGGAGAAGAGGAGACAGGTGAGAGGAGGAGTGGAGAAGGAGATTGACAGGTGAGAGGAGGAGTGGAGAAGGAGATAGACAAGTGAGAAGAGGAGTGGAGAAGACAAGAGACAGGTGAGAGGAGGAGTGTAGAAGGAGATAGACAGGTGAGAGGAGGAGTGGAGAAGGGAGAGACAGATGAGAGGAGGAGTGGAGAAGAGAGAGACAGGTGAGAGGAGGAGTGGAGAAGGAGGTAGACAAGTGACAGGAGGAGTAGAGAAGAGAGAGACAGGTGAGAGGAGGAGTGGAGAAGGAGATTGACAGGTGAGAAGAGGAGTGGAGAAGACAAGAGACAGGTGAGAGGAGGAGTGGAGAAGGAGGTAGACAGGTGAGAGGAGGAGTGTAGAAGGAGATTGACAGGTGAGAGGAGGAGTGGAGAAGGAGATAGACAAGTGAGAAGAGGAGTGGAGAAGACAAGAGACAGGTGAGAGGAGGAGTGGAGAAGGAGATAGACAGGTGAGAGGAGGAGTGGAGAAGAGAGATACAGGTGAGAGGAGGAGTGGAGAAGAGAGAGACAGGTGAGAGGAGGAGTGGAGGAGGAGGTAGACAATTGAGAGGAGGATTTGAGAAGGGAGAGACAGGTGAGGGGAGGAGTGGAGAAGGGAGAGATAGGTGAGGGGATGAGTGGAGAAGAGAGAGACATGTGAGAGGAAGAGTGGGGAAAGGGAGAGACAGGTGAGAGGAGGAGTGGAGAAGGGAGAGACAGATGAGAGGAGGAGTGGAGAAGAGAGAGACAGGTGAGAGGAGGAGTGGAGAAGGAGGTAGACAAGTGAGAGGAGGAGTAGAGAAGAGAGAGACATGTGAGAGGAAGAGTGGAGAAAGGGAGAGACAGGTGAGAGGAGGAGTGTAGTAGAGAGAGACAGGTAAGAGGAAGAGTGGAGAAGGAGATAGACAAGTGAGAGGAGTGGAGAACGGAAGAGACAGATGAGAGAAGGAGTGGAGAAGAGGAGACAGGTGAGAGGAGGAGTGGAGAAGAGAGAGACAGGTAAGAGGAAGAGTGGAGAAGGAGATAGACAGGTGAGAAGAGGAGTGGAGAAGGGAGAGGCAAGTGAGAGGAGTTGAGAAGGGGAGAGACAGGTGAGAGGAGGAGTGGAGAAGAGGAGACAGGTGAGAGGAGGAGTGGAGAAGGAGATTGACAGGTGAGAGGAGGAGTGGAGAAGGAGATAGACAAGTGAGAAGAGGAGTGGAGAAGACAAGAGACAGGTGAGAGGAGGAGTGTAGAAGGAGATAGACAGGTGAGAGGAGGAGTGGAGAAGGGAGAGACAGATGAGAGGAGGAGTGGAGAAGAGAGAGACAGGTGAGAGGAGGAGTGGAGAAGGAGGTAGACAAGTGACAGGAGGAGTAGAGAAGAGAGAGACAGGTAAGAGGAAGAGTGGAGAAGGAGATAGACAGGTGAGAAGAGGAGGAGTGAAGACAAGAGACAGGTGAGAAGAGGAGTGGAGAAGGAGGTAGACAGGTTAGAGGAGGAGTGGAGAAGACAAGAGACAGGAGAGAGGAGGAGTGGAGAAGACAAGAGACAGGTGAGAGGAGGAGTGGAGAAGGAGGTAGACAGGTGAGAGGAGGAGTGGAGAAGGAGATTGACAGGTGAGAAGAGGAGTGGAGAAGACAAGAGACAGGTGAGAGGAGGAGTGGAGAAGGAGGTAGACAGGTGAGAGGAGGAGTGGAGAAGGAGATTGACAGGTGAGAGGAGGAGTGGAGAAGGAGATAGACAAGTGAGAAGAGGAGTGGAGAAGACAAGAGACAGGTGAGAGGAGGAGTGGAGAAGGAGATAGACAGGTGAGAGGAGGAGTGGAGAAGAGAGATAAAGGTGAGAGGAGGAGTGGAGAAGAGAGAGACAGGTGAGAGGAGGAGTGGAGGAGGAGGTAGACAATTGAGAGGAGGATTTGAGAAGGGAGAGACAGGTGAGGGGAGGAGTGGAGAAGGGAGAGATAGGTGAGGGGATGAGTGGAGAAGAGAGAGACATGTGAGAGGAAGAGTGGAGAAAGGGAGAGACAGGTGAGAGGAGGAGTGGAGAAGGGAGAGACAGATGAGAGGAGGAGTGGAGAAGAGAGAGACAGGTGAGAGGAGGAGTGGAGAAGGAGATAGACAAGTGAGAGGAGTGGAGAACGGAAGAGACAGATGAGAGAAGGAGTGGAGAAGAGGAGACATGTGAGAGGAGGAGTGGAGAAGGAGATTGACAGGTGAGAGGAGGAGTGGAGAAGGAGATAGACAAGTGAGAAGAGGAGTGGAGAAGACAAGAGACAGGTGAGAGGAGGAGTGTAGAAGGAGATAGACAGGTGAGAGGAGGAGTGGAGAAGGGAGAGACAGATGAGAGGAGGAGTGGAGAAGAGAGAGACAGGTGAGAGGAGGAGTGGAGAAGGAGGTAGACAAGTGACAGGAGGAGTAGAGAAGAGAGAGACAGGTAAGAGGAAGAGTGGAGAAGGAGATAGACAGGTGAGAAGAGGAGGAGTGAAGACAAGAGACAGGTGAGAAGAGGAGTGGAGAAGGAGGTAGACAGGTGAGAGGAGGAGTGGAGAAGACAAGAGACAGGTGAGAGGAGGAGTGGAGAAGACAAGAGACAGGTGAGAGGAGGAGTGGAGAAGGAGGTAGACAGGTGAGAGGAGGAGTGGAGAAGGAGATTGACAGGTGAGAAGAGGAGTGGAGAAGACAAGAGACAGGTGAGAGGAGGAGTGGAGAAGGAGGTAGACAGGTGAGAGGAGGAGTGGAGAAGGAGATTGACAGGTGAGAGGAGGAGTGGAGAAGGAGATAGACAAGTGAGAAGAGGAGTGGAGAAGACAAGAGACAGGTGAGAGGAGGAGTGGAGAAGGAGATAGACAGGTGAGAGGAGGAGTGGAGAAGAGAGATAAAGGTGAGAGGAGGAGTGGAGAAGAGAGAGACAGGTGAGAGGAGGAGTGGAGGAGGAGGTAGACAATTGAGAGGAGGATTTGAGAAGGGAGAGACAGGTGAGGGGAGGAGTGGAGAAGGGAGAGATAGGTGAGGGGATGAGTGGAGAAGAGAGAGACATGTGAGAGGAAGAGTGGAGAAAGGGAGAGACAGGTGAGAGGAGGAGTGGAGAAGGGAGAGACAGATGAGAGGAGGAGTGGAGAAGAGAGAGACAGGTGAGAGGAGGAGTGGAGAAGGAGATAGACAAGTGAGAGGAGTGGAGAACGGAAGAGACAGATGAGAGAAGGAGTGGAGAAGAGGAGACATGTGAGAGGAGGAGTGGAGAAGAGAGAGACAGGTAAGAGGAAGAGTGGAGAAGGAGATAGACAGGTGAGAAGAGGAGGAGTGAAGACAAGAGACAGGTGAGAAGAGGAGGAGTGAAGACAAGAGACAGGTGAGAAGAGGAGTGGAGAAGGAGGTAGACAGGTGAGAGGAGGAGTGGAGAAGACAAGAGACAGGTGAGAGGAGGAGTGGAGAAGACAAGAGACAGGTGAGAGGAGGAGTGGAGAAGGAGGTAGACAGGTGAGAGGAGGAGTGGAGAAGGAGATTGACAGGTGAGAAGAGGAGTGGAGAAGACAAGAGACAGGTGAGAGGAGGAGTGGAGAAGGAGGTAGACAGGTGAGAGGAGGAGTGGAGAAGGAGATTGACAGGTGAGAGGAGGAGTGGAGAAGGAGATAGACAAGTGAGAAGAGGAATGGAGAAGACAAGAGACAGGTGAGAGGAGGAGTGGAGAAGGAGATAGACAGGTGAGAGGAGGAGTGGAGAAGAGAGATACAGGTGAGAGGAGGAGTGGAGAAGAGAGAGACAGGTGAGAGGAGGAGTGGAGGAGGAGGTAGACAATTGAGAGGAGGATTTGAGAAGGGAGAGACAGGTGAGGGGAGGAGTGGAGAAGGGAGAGATAGGTGAGGGGATGAGTGGAGAAGAGAGAGACATGTGAGAGGAAGAGTGGGGAAAGGGAGAGACAGGTGAGAGGAGGAGTGGAGAAGGGAGAGACAGATGAGAGGAGGAGTGGAGAAGAGAGAGACAGGTGAGAGGAGGAGTGGAGAAGGAGGTAGACAAGTGAGAGGAGGAGTAGAGAAGAGAGAGACATGTGAGAGGAAGAGTGGAGAAAGGGAGAGACAGGTGAGAGGAGGAGTGTAGTAGAGAGAGACAGGTAAGAGGAAGAGTGGAGAAGGAGATAGACAAGTGAGAGGAGTGGAGAACGGAAGAGACAGATGAGAGAAGGAGTGGAGAAGAGGAGACAGGTGAGAGGAGGAGTGGAGAAGAGAGAGACAGGTAAGAGGAAGAGTGGAGAAGGAGATAGACAGGTGAGAGGAGGAGTGGAGAAGGAGATTGACAGGTGAGAAGAGGAGTGGAGAAGACAAGAGACAGGTGAGAGGAGGAGTGGAGAAGGAGGTAGACAGGTGAGAGGAGGAGTGGAGAAGGAGATTGACAGGTGAGAGGAGGAGTGGAGAAGGAGATAGACAAGTGAGAAGAGGAGTGGAGAAGACAAGAGACAGGTGAGAGGAGGAGTGGAGAAGGAGATAGACAGGTGAGAGGAGGAGTGGAGAAGAGAGATAAAGGTGAGAGGAGGAGTGGAGAAGAGAGAGACAGGTGAGAGGAGGAGTGGAGGAGGAGGTAGACAATTGAGAGGAGGATTTGAGAAGGGAGAGACAGGTGAGGGGAGGAGTGGAGAAGGGAGAGATAGGTGAGGGGATGAGTGGAGAAGAGAGAGACATGTGAGAGGAAGAGTGGAGAAAGGGAGAGACAGGTGAGAGGAGGAGTGGAGAAGGGAGAGACAGATGAGAGGAGGAGTGGAGAAGAGAGAGACAGGTGAGAGGAGGAGTGGAGAAGGAGATAGACAAGTGAGAGGAGTGGAGAACGGAAGAGACAGATGAGAGAAGGAGTGGAGAAGAGGAGACATGTGAGAGGAGGAGTGGAGAAGGAGATTGACAGGTGAGAGGAGGAGTGGAGAAGGAGATAGACAAGTGAGAAGAGGAGTGGAGAAGACAAGAGACAGGTGAGAGGAGGAGTGTAGAAGGAGATAGACAGGTGAGAGGAGGAGTGGAGAAGGGAGAGACAGATGAGAGGAGGAGTGGAGAAGAGAGAGACAGGTGAGAGGAGGAGTGGAGAAGGAGGTAGACAAGTGACAGGAGGAGTAGAGAAGAGAGAGACAGGTAAGAGGAAGAGTGGAGAAGGAGATAGACAGGTGAGAAGAGGAGGAGTGAAGACAAGAGACAGGTGAGAAGAGGAGTGGAGAAGGAGGTAGACAGGTGAGAGGAGGAGTGGAGAAGACAAGAGACAGGTGAGAGGAGGAGTGGAGAAGACAAGAGACAGGTGAGAGGAGGAGTGGAGAAGGAGGTAGACAGGTGAGAGGAGGAGTGGAGAAGGAGATTGACAGGTGAGAAGAGGAGTGGAGAAGACAAGAGACAGGTGAGAGGAGGAGTGGAGAAGGAGGTAGACAGGTGAGAGGAGGAGTGGAGAAGGAGATTGACAGGTGAGAGGAGGAGTGGAGAAGGAGATAGACAAGTGAGAAGAGGAGTGGAGAAGACAAGAGACAGGTGAGAGGAGGAGTGGAGAAGGAGATAGACAGGTGAGAGGAGGAGTGGAGAAGAGAGATAAAGGTGAGAGGAGGAGTGGAGAAGAGAGAGACAGGTGAGAGGAGGAGTGGAGGAGGAGGTAGACAATTGAGAGGAGGATTTGAGAAGGGAGAGACAGGTGAGGGGAGGAGTGGAGAAGGGAGAGATAGGTGAGGGGATGAGTGGAGAAGAGAGAGACATGTGAGAGGAAGAGTGGAGAAAGGGAGAGACAGGTGAGAGGAGGAGTGGAGAAGGGAGAGACAGATGAGAGGAGGAGTGGAGAAGAGAGAGACAGGTGAGAGGAGGAGTGGAGAAGGAGATAGACAAGTGAGAGGAGTGGAGAACGGAAGAGACAGATGAGAGAAGGAGTGGAGAAGAGGAGACATGTGAGAGGAGGAGTGGAGAAGAGAGAGACAGGTAAGAGGAAGAGTGGAGAAGGAGATAGACAGGTGAGAAGAGGAGGAGTGAAGACAAGAGACAGGTGAGAAGAGGAGGAGTGAAGACAAGAGACAGGTGAGAAGAGGAGTGGAGAAGGAGGTAGACAGGTGAGAGGAGGAGTGGAGAAGACAAGAGACAGGTGAGAGGAGGAGTGGAGAAGACAAGAGACAGGTGAGAGGAGGAGTGGAGAAGGAGGTAGACAGGTGAGAGGAGGAGTGGAGAAGGAGATTGACAGGTGAGAAGAGGAGTGGAGAAGACAAGAGACAGGTGAGAGGAGGAGTGGAGAAGGAGGTAGACAGGTGAGAGGAGGAGTGGAGAAGGAGATTGACAGGTGAGAGGAGGAGTGGAGAAGGAGATAGACAAGTGAGAAGAGGAATGGAGAAGACAAGAGACAGGTGAGAGGAGGAGTGGAGAAGGAGATAGACAGGTGAGAGGAGGAGTGGAGAAGAGAGATACAGGTGAGAGGAGGAGTGGAGAAGAGAGAGACAGGTGAGAGGAGGAGTGGAGGAGGAGGTAGACAATTGAGAGGAGGATTTGAGAAGGGAGAGACAGGTGAGGGGAGGAGTGGAGAAGGGAGAGATAGGTGAGGGGATGAGTGGAGAAGAGAGAGACATGTGAGAGGAAGAGTGGGGAAAGGGAGAGACAGGTGAGAGGAGGAGTGGAGAAGGGAGAGACAGATGAGAGGAGGAGTGGAGAAGAGAGAGACAGGTGAGAGGAGGAGTGGAGAAGGAGGTAGACAAGTGAGAGGAGGAGTAGAGAAGAGAGAGACATGTGAGAGGAAGAGTGGAGAAAGGGAGAGACAGGTGAGAGGAGGAGTGTAGTAGAGAGAGACAGGTAAGAGGAAGAGTGGAGAAGGAGATAGACAAGTGAGAGGAGTGGAGAACGGAAGAGACAGATGAGAGAAGGAGTGGAGAAGAGGAGACAGGTGAGAGGAGGAGTGGAGAAGAGAGAGACAGGTAAGAGGAAGAGTGGAGAAGGAGATAGACAGGTGAGAAGAGGAGTGGAGAAGGGAGAGGCAAGTGAGAGGAGTTGAGAAGGGGAGAGACAGGTGAGAGGAGGAGTGGAGAAGAGGAGACAGGTGAGAGGAGGAGTGGAGAAGGAGATTGACAGGTGAGAGGAGGAGTGGAGAAGGAGATAGACAAGTGAGAAGAGGAGTGGAGAAGACAAGAGACAGGTGAGAGGAGGAGTGTAGAAGGAGATAGACAGGTGAGAGGAGGAGTGGAGAAGGGAGAGACAGATGAGAGGAGGAGTGGAGAAGAGAGAGACAGGTGAGAGGAGGAGTGGAGAAGGAGGTAGACAAGTGACAGGAGGAGTAGAGAAGAGAGAGACAGGTGAGAGGAGGAGTGGAGAAGGAGATTGACAGGTGAGAAGAGGAGTGGAGAAGACAAGAGACAGGTGAGAGGAGGAGTGGAGAAGGAGGTAGACAGGTGAGAGGAGGAGTGTAGAAGGAGATTGACAGGTGAGAGGAGGAGTGGAGAAGGAGATAGACAAGTGAGAAGAGGAGTGGAGAAGACAAGAGACAGGTGAGAGGAGGAGTGGAGAAGGAGATAGACAGGTGAGAGGAGGAGTGGAGAAGAGAGATACAGGTGAGAGGAGGAGTGGAGAAGAGAGAGACAGGTGAGAGGAGGAGTGGAGGAGGAGGTAGACAATTGAGAGGAGGATTTGAGAAGGGAGAGACAGGTGAGGGGAGGAGTGGAGAAGGGAGAGATAGGTGAGGGGATGAGTGGAGAAGAGAGAGACATGTGAGAGGAAGAGTGGGGAAAGGGAGAGACAGGTGAGAGGAGGAGTGGAGAAGGGAGAGACAGATGAGAGGAGGAGTGGAGAAGAGAGAGACAGGTGAGAGGAGGAGTGGAGAAGGAGGTAGACAAGTGAGAGGAGGAGTAGAGAAGAGAGAGACATGTGAGAGGAAGAGTGGAGAAAGGGAGAGACAGGTGAGAGGAGGAGTGTAGTAGAGAGAGACAGGTAAGAGGAAGAGTGGAGAAGGAGATAGACAAGTGAGAGGAGTGGAGAACGGAAGAGACAGATGAGAGAAGGAGTGGAGAAGAGGAGACAGGTGAGAGGAGGAGTGGAGAAGAGAGAGACAGGTAAGAGGAAGAGTGGAGAAGGAGATAGACAGGTGAGAAGAGGAGTGGAGAAGGGAGAGGCAAGTGAGAGGAGTTGAGAAGGGGAGAGACAGGTGAGAGGAGGAGTGGAGAAGAGGAGACAGGTGAGAGGAGGAGTGGAGAAGGAGATTGACAGGTGAGAGGAGGAGTGGAGAAGGAGATAGACAAGTGAGAAGAGGAGTGGAGAAGACAAGAGACAGGTGAGAGGAGGAGTGTAGAAGGAGATAGACAGGTGAGAGGAGGAGTGGAGAAGGGAGAGACAGATGAGAGGAGGAGTGGAGAAGAGAGAGACAGGTGAGAGGAGGAGTGGAGAAGGAGGTAGACAAGTGACAGGAGGAGTAGAGAAGAGAGAGACAGGTAAGAGGAAGAGTGGAGAAGGAGATAGACAGGTGAGAAGAGGAGGAGTGAAGACAAGAGACAGGTGAGAAGAGGAGTGGAGAAGGAGGTAGACAGGTTAGAGGAGGAGTGGAGAAGACAAGAGACAGGAGAGAGGAGGAGTGGAGAAGACAAGAGACAGGTGAGAGGAGGAGTGGAGAAGGAGGTAGACAGGTGAGAGGAGGAGTGGAGAAGGAGATTGACAGGTGAGAAGAGGAGTGGAGAAGACAAGAGACAGGTGAGAGGAGGAGTGGAGAAGGAGGTAGACAGGTGAGAGGAGGAGTGGAGAAGGAGATTGACAGGTGAGAGGAGGAGTGGAGAAGGAGATAGACAAGTGAGAAGAGGAGTGGAGAAGACAAGAGACAGGTGAGAGGAGGAGTGGAGAAGGAGATAGACAGGTGAGAGGAGGAGTGGAGAAGAGAGATAAAGGTGAGAGGAGGAGTGGAGAAGAGAGAGACAGGTGAGAGGAGGAGTGGAGGAGGAGGTAGACAATTGAGAGGAGGATTTGAGAAGGGAGAGACAGGTGAGGGGAGGAGTGGAGAAGGGAGAGATAGGTGAGGGGATGAGTGGAGAAGAGAGAGACATGTGAGAGGAAGAGTGGAGAAAGGGAGAGACAGGTGAGAGGAGGAGTGGAGAAGGGAGAGACAGATGAGAGGAGGAGTGGAGAAGAGAGAGACAGGTGAGAGGAGGAGTGGAGAAGGAGATAGACAAGTGAGAGGAGTGGAGAACGGAAGAGACAGATGAGAGACGGAGTGGAGAAGAGGAGACATGTGAGAGGAGGAGTGGAGAAGGAGATTGACAGGTGAGAGGAGGAGTGGAGAAGGAGATAGACAAGTGAGAAGAGGAGTGGAGAAGACAAGAGACAGGTGAGAGGAGGAGTGTAGAAGGAGATAGACAGGTGAGAGGAGGAGTGGAGAAGGGAGAGACAGATGAGAGGAGGAGTGGAGAAGAGAGAGACAGGTGAGAGGAGGAGTGGAGAAGGAGGTAGACAAGTGACAGGAGGAGTAGAGAAGAGAGAGACAGGTAAGAGGAAGAGTGGAGAAGGAGATAGACAGGTGAGAAGAGGAGGAGTGAAGACAAGAGACAGGTGAGAAGAGGAGTGGAGAAGGAGGTGGACAGGTTAGAGGAGGAGTGGAGAAGACAAGAGACAGGTGAGAGGAGGAGTGGAGAAGACAAGAGACAGGTGAGAGGAGGAGTGGAGAAGGAGGTAGACAGGTGAGAGGAGGAGTGGAGAAGGAGATTGACAGGTGAGAAGAGGAGTGGAGAAGACAAGAGACAGGTGAGAGGAGGAGTGGAGAAGGAGGTAGACAGGTGAGAGGAGGAGTGGAGAAGGAGATTGACAGGTGAGAGGAGGAGTGGAGAAGGAGATAGACAAGTGAGAAGAGGAGTGGAGAAGACAAGAGACAGGTGAGAGGAGGAGAGGAGAAGGAGATAGACAGGTGAGAGGAGGAGTGGAGAAGAGAGATAAAGGTGAGAGGAGGAGTGGAGAAGAGAGAGACAGGTGAGAGGAGGAGTGGAGGAGGAGGTAGACAATTGAGAGGAGGATTTGAGAAGGGAGAGACAGGTGAGGGGAGGAGTGGAGAAGGGAGAGATAGGTGAGGGGATGAGTGGAGAAGAGAGAGACATGTGAGAGGAAGAGTGGAGAAAGGGAGAGACAGGTGAGAGGAGGAGTGGAGAAGGGAGAGACAGATGAGAGGAGGAGTGGAGAAGAGAGAGACAGGTGAGAGGAGGAGTGGAGAAGGAGATAGACAAGTGAGAGGAGTGGAGAACGGAAGAGACAGATGAGAGAAGGAGTGGAGAAGAGGAGACATGTGAGAGGAGGAGTGGAGAAGAGAGAGACAGGTAAGAGGAAGAGTGGAGAAGGAGATAGACAGGTGAGAAGAGGAGGAGTGATGACAAGAGACATGTGAGAAGAGGAGGAGTGAAGACAAGAGACAGGTGAGAAGAGGAGTGGAGAAGGAGGTAGACAGGTGAGAGGAGGAGTGGAGAAGACAAGAGACAGGTGAGAGGAGGAGTGGAGAAGACAAGAGACAGGTGAGAGGAGGAGTGGAGAAGGAGGTAGACAGGTGAGAGGAGGAGTGGAGAAGGAGATTGACAGGTGAGAAGAGGAGTGGAGAAGACAAGAGACAGGTGAGAGGAGGAGTGGAGAAGGAGGTAGACAGGTGAGAGGAGGAGTGGAGAAGGAGATTGACAGGTGAGAGGAGGAGTGGAGAAGGAGATAGACAAGTGAGAAGAGGAGTGGAGAAGACAAGAGACAGGTGAGAGGAGGAGTGGAGAAGGAGATAGACAGGTGAGAGGAGGAGTGGAGAAGAGAGATACAGGTGAGAGGAGGAGTGGAGAAGAGAGAGACAGGTGAGAGGAGGAGTGGAGGAGGAGGTAGACAATTGAGAGGAGGATTTGAGAAGGGAGAGACAGGTGAGGGGAGGAGTGGAGAAGGGAGAGATAGGTGAGGGGATGAGTGGAGAAGAGAGAGACATGTGAGAGGAGGAGTGGGGAAAGGGAGAGACAGGTGAGAGGAGGAGTGGAGAAGGGAGAGACAGATGAGAGGAGGAGTGGAGAAGAGAGAGACAGGTGAGAGGAGGAGTGGAGAAGGAGGTAGACAAGTGAGAGGAGGAGTAGAGAAGAGAGAGACATGTGAGAGGAAGAGTGGAGAAAGGGAGAGACAGGTGAGAGGAGGAGTGTAGTAGAGAGAGACAGGTAAGAGGAAGAGTGGAGAAGGAGATAGACAAGTGAGAGGAGTGGAGAACGGAAGAGACAGATGAGAGAAGGAGTGGAGAAGAGGAGACAGGTGAGAGGAGGAGTGGAGAAGAGAGAGACAGGTAAGAGGAAGAGTGGAGAAGGAGATTGACAGGTGAGAGGAGGAGTGGAGAAGGAGATAGACAAGTGAGAAGAGGAGTGGAGAAGACAAGAGACAGGTGAGAGGAGGAGTGTAGAAGGAGATAGACAGGTGAGAGGAGGAGTGGAGAAGGGAGAGACAGATGAGAGGAGGAGTGGAGAAGAGAGAGGCAAGTGAGAGGAGTTGAGAAGGGGAGAGACAGGTGAGAGGAGGAGTGGAGAAGAGGAGACAGGTGAGAGGAGGAGTGGAGAATAGAGAGACAGGTAAGAGGAAGAGTGGAGAAGGAGATTGACAGGTGAGAGGAGGAGTGGAGAAGGAGATAGACAAGTGAGAAGAGGAGTGGAGAAGACAAGAGACAGGTGAGAGGAGGAGTGTAGAAGGAGATAGACAGGTGAGAGGAGGAGTGGAGAAGGGAGAGACAGATGAGAGGAGGAGTGGAGAAGAGAGAGACAGGTGAGAGGAGGAGTGGAGAAGGAGGTAGACAAGTGACAGGAGGAGTAGAGAAGAGAGAGACATGTGAGAGGAAGAGTGGAGAAAGGGAGAGACAGGTGAGAAGAGGAGTGGAGAAGGAGGTAGACAGGTGAGAGGTGGAGTGGAGAAAGAGGTAGACAAGTGAGAGGAGGAGTGGAGAAGGAGATAGACAAGTGAGAGGAGGAGTAGAGAAGAGAGAGACATGTGAGAGGAAGAGTGGAGAAAGGGAGAGACAGGTGAGAGGAGGAGTGTAGTAGAGAGAGACAGGTAAGAGGAAGAGTGGAGAAGGAGATAGACAAGTGAGAGGAGTGGAGAACGGAAGAGACAGGTGAGAGAAGGAGTGGAGAAGAGGAGACAGGTGAGAGGAGGAGTGGAGGAGAGACAGGTGAGAGGAGGAGTGGAGAAGGGAGAGGCAAGTGAGAGCAGGAGTGGAGAAGAGAGAGACAGGTGAGAGGAGGAGTGGAGAAGGGAGAGGCAAGTGAGAGGAGGAGTGGAGAAGAGAGAGACATGTGAGAGGAGGAGTGAAGAAGAGAGAGACAGGTAAGAGGAAGAGTGGAGAAGGAGATAGACAGGTGAGAAGAGGAGGAGTGAAGACAAGAGACAGGTGAGAAGAGGAGTGGAGAAGGAGGTAGACAGGTGAGAGGAGGAGTGGAGAAGACAAGAGACAGGTGAGAGGAGGAGTGGAGAAGACAAGAGACAGGTGAGAGGAGGAGTGGAGAAGGAGGTAGACAGGTGAGAGGAGGAGTGGAGAAGGAGATTGACAGGTGAGAAGAGGAGTGGAGAAGACAAGAGACAGGTGAGAGGAGGAGTGGAGAAGGAGGTAGACAGGTGAGAGGAGGAGTGGAGAAGGAGATTGACAGGTGAGAGGAGGAGTGGAGAAGGAGATAGACAAGTGAGAAGAGGAGTGGAGAAGACAAGAGACAGGTGAGAGGAGGAGTGGAGAAGGAGATAGACAGGTGAGAGGAGGAGTGGAGAAGAGAGATACAGGTGAGAGGAGGAGTGGAGGAGGAGGTAGACAATTGAGAGGAGGATTTGAGAAGGGAGAGACAGGTGAGGGGAGGAGTGGAGAAGGAGATAGACAGGTGAGAGGAGGAGTGGAGAAGGGCAGAGAGAGGTGAGAGGAGGAGTGGAGAAGGAGATAGACAGGTGAGAGGAGGAGTGGAGAAGGGCAGAGAGAGGTGAGAGGAGGAGTGGAGAAGGAGATAGACAGGTGAGAGGAGGAGTGGAGAAGGAGATAGACAGGTGAGAGGAGGAGTGGAGAAGAGAGAGACAGGTGAGAGGAGGAGTGGAGAAGGAGAGAGACAGGTGAGAGGAGGAGTGGAGAAGGAGATAGACAGGTGAGAAGAGGAGTGTAGAAGAGAGACAGGTGAGAGGAGGAGTGGAGAAGGGAGAAATCGGTAAGAGGAGGAGTGGAGAAGGAGATTGACCGGTAGAGGAGGAGTGGAGAAGGAGATAGACAGGTGAGAGGAGGAGTGGAGAAGGAGATAGACAGGTGAGAGGAGGAGTGGAGAAGAGAGAGACAGGTGAGAGGAGGAGTGGAGAAGGAGAGAGACAGGTGAGAGGAGGAGTGGAGAAGGAGATAGACAGGTGAGAGGAGGAGTGGAGAAAAGGAGAGACAGGTGAGAGGAGGAGTGGAGAAGGAGATAGACAGGTGAGAGGAGGAGTAGAGAAGGGAGAGACAGGTGAGAGGAGGAGTGGAGAAGAGAGAGACAGGTGAGAGGAGGAGTGGAGAAGGAGAGCGACAGGTGAGAGGAGGAGTGGAGAAGGAGATAGACAGGTGAGAGGAGGAGTGGAGAAGGGAGAGACAGGTGAGAGGAGGAGTGGAGAAGGGATAGGCAGGTGAGAGGACGAGTGGAGAAGAGAGAGACAGGTGAGAGGAGGAGTGGAGAAGGATATAGACAGGTGAGAGGAGGAGTGGAGAAGGGAGAGACAGGTGAGAGGAGTGGAGAAGAGAGAGACAGGTGAGAGGAGGAGTGTAGAAGAGACAGACAGGTGAGAGGAGGAGTGTAGAAGAGATAGACAGGTGAGAGGAGGAGTGTAGAAGAGAGAGACAGGTGAGAGAAGGAGTGGAGAAGAGAGAGACAGGTGAGAGGAGGAGTGGAGAAGAGAGAGACAGGTGAGAGGAGGAGTGGAGAGACAGGTGAGGTAGATAGTGACAGAAAGATAGTTACAGTAGGTATCATATTCATGATAAAACACAGACAGACAGGCAGACAAACAGACTGAAAAAACAATGCTTTCCTCACCGAAGAGTTGTTGTCGTAGCACCTCGCTTTCAGTGAGGGGGTGTGCCAGGATGGGGGTGCCCAGCGCTGCCCCTGGGTAGGGCAGGCGGGCCAGGGGAGACCCCGACGCCAATGGGTCCATCAGGGGGTGCACCCCGCCCGCCGCTAGGGGCCAATGATGTAACAGGAAACACAAGGAGATATTTAATAAGAGTCACAGCATCAACAACCACGTTATCATCAACATCTGTATCAGACAGGAAGAGCTTTCTCAGGTCCAGCTCAAAAGAGCACTAAATAGTAGTGTGTAGATCATAGTACAAGATCACAACTGTGGTTAGCAGCAGTGGGTACCTGTGTCTTGCTGGTGCAGGTGCAGGTGGGAGTGGATGTGTGAGTGCTGGTGATGATGAGGCGTGACGTTCAACATCTGAAGACGCCCCGGAATCTCTCCTCCTGTTCCTCCTCCTCCACTTCCACCACTTCCTCCACTTCCATTGCTTCCCCCTCTTTCTCTTTCTCTCTCTCGCTCCCTCTCCCTCTCTCGTCCCCTCTCTCCACCGGCTGGCAGCCCCGCTCTGTCTCGCTCTCTTTCTCTCTCCCTCTCTCCACTCCTCTCTCTCTCAGATGTGGTGGGGGAGCGAGTGAGAGGGGGGTAGGTCTCGGGAGGGGCGGTCACCGGGGCCGGGGCAGGTGGGGGGTGAGATGGGGGGAGGGAGCTGGGAAAGGAGTGCGTTGCGGGGTGATGGAGGGATGAAACAGGGTTAGAGGAGGGTGGAGGAGGAGTGGGCAGAGGTGCAGCTACCGGGACTGGGGGTGGAGGGGCTGGTGCAGGTGCAGGGTGAGAGGGTAGCGAGGGAGGAAGCAGGGAGAAGGGGGGAGGGTTGGAGAGGGACTGAGGGGCGGGAGGAGGGTTAGGGAGGCGACTCACTGGGGCTAACGCTGGGTTCTGGAGGGGCGGTGGTGGGGGTGGAGGAGCCTGGGGAGGGGGGGTGCCATAAATGGCCACCTCACCTCCACCCCCTCCCCCCAGCAGTAGGGAGTGAGCATGTGCATGAGCGTGTGCGTGGGCATGCGAGTGGGAGTGGGCGAGGGCGAGAGCCGTAGGATCTCCCAAGGAGCCTGGCTGGTACACCCTGTCCTCACTCTTAAACTCAAACCCCGGCTTCATGCGCTCACGGTGGGCTGCCACTGCATGGGGAAACCCCATCCCCCCTAACCCTGCACCCCCCATCCCCCCATGTCCTCCTCCATGTCCCCCTGGCCCTCCCTCCATACTGCCCCCATAGAGGAAACCCAAGATGGCTGCCGCTGTGGCTGCATCAGCAGGCATGTGATGTGGGTGGGCCAGAGCATGGTTCTGGAACTGGGGGAGGAAGAAGGAGGGGTGGACATGGGGGTGGCCATGAGGGTGGCCATGATGGTGGACATGTGGGTGTTGGTGTTGGCGACTAGCCCCGAGGGGGGACATGGCGTGGGGCCGGGCGTACTCGCTCAGGGTCCGCAGTGCGGGGGTGTCAGGGCCCAGGTACGGCCCTCCTAACCCGATCCCCAGAGCCCCCTGTGGGCCAACCACCGTTGAACCCCCCATTGACTGCATGAGGAGGGAGTGTGGGATGTGTTGAGAGAGGGAGGGGTGGAGGTGGGAGTGGTGGAGGTGAGCGTGGGGGTGAGGGTGGGAGTGGTGCTGCTGGGGGTGAGGTTGAGGGTGAGACCCAGGGTTAGAAGAAGAGGAGTTAGGGTCGAGGAGGATGGAGGAGGAGGGGAAGAAGAGAGAGGATCCCTGGCGTTGTATATTTCCATTGTTATTGTCCTTCTGTTGCTGCAGGGAAAGAGGGAGCATTTAAAGAGACAAAATGGAGAAGGAAATTGAGCATTGTGTCCCTCTCCCTCGCTCATCGCCTCCCCCTCCCTGCCTCAATATACTCACTTGTAGATGCCTCTCCAGGTCCCGCTCCCTCTCTCTCTCCCTCTCTCGTTCCCGCTCTTTCTCCCTCAGGTCTCTGGCCCTCTGCTCCACCTCTCTCCGGGCTCTCTCGATCACCTCGTTCCTCTTCTTCCACAGTTTGGAGCCGTCCAGGGGGACAAAGAGAACGTCGCTGCGGGCGCAGGAGTTTCCACTGCCCCGATCTAGAACCCTGTGGAACCTACAACCACATCAGCAAAATATAACAAATTTATGCATCGGATTTTGTTCCCATATGATGATACTATCTTTATTATCTGGCAATGTCTTCTGTGATGGGTGGTGTTATCGTTGATATACTGTAGGACTATCTACAAAACATCTTCTGTGATGGGTGGTGTTATCGTTGATATACTGTAGGACTATCTACAAAACATCTTCTGTGACAGGTGTTGTTGTCTTTGATATACTGTAGGACTATCTACAAAACATCTTCTGTGACAGGTGTTGTTGTCTTTGATATACTGTAGGACTATCTACAAAACATCTTCTGTGACAGGTGTTGTTGTCTTTGATTATACTGTAGGACTATCTACAAAACATCTTCTGTGACAGGTGTTGTTGTCTTTGATATACTGTAGGACTATCTACAAAACATCTTCTGTGACAGGTGTTGTTGTCTTTGATTATACTGTAGGACTATCTACAAAACATCTTCTGTGATGGGTGTTGTTGTCTTTGATATACTGTAGGCCTGTCTACAAAACATCTTCTGTGATGGTGTTGTTGTCTTTGATTATACTGTAGGCCTGTCTACAAAACATCTTCTGTGATGGTGGTGTTGTCTTTGATTATACTGTAGGCCTGTCTACAAAACATCTTCTGTGATGGGTGTTGTTGTCTTTGATTATACTGTAGGCCTGTCTACAAAACATATTCTGTGACAGGTGTTGTTGTCGTTGATATACTGTAGGCCTATCTACAAAACATCTTCTGTGACAGGTGTTGTTGTCTTTGATTATACTGTAGGCCAGTCTACAAAACATCTTCTGTGATGGGTGGTGTTATCGTTGATATACTGTAGGCCAGTCTACAAAACATCTTCTGTGATGGTGTTGTTGTCTTTGATTATACTGTAGGCCAGTCTACAAAACATCTTCTGTGATGGGTGTTGTTGTCTTTGATTATACTGTAGGCCTGTCTACAAAACATCTTCTGTGACAGGAATACATTTCTCAGCCCCTTTATCTATAAATAATAGCTGACATATTATGATAAGTGCCAGTGACAAAACAGAGATAAAACCACATAAATCAGTTGTTAGAACTTGTTAGAGTGACATATGATGGAGCCCTTCTGTTGCTATGACGCCTGTCCCATCTCACCGTGCTGATTGGCTAGCGTGGATCGGAATGTCCACCGGCTTGGGCTCAGGGGAGGGGCTTCTCAAAACAGGAGGTGGGCTTTCACTCTCCTCCCTCTCCTCTATTGGTTCCTCCTTGATGACAGGTGGGGGAGGTGGACCTGTGGACGAATCAGAATGCCCATCTCTAGGAAGTGAGGCGCTACAGCCAGGGGCCGAAGTGCCATTGTTGTTGCCGGGGTTACTAAGAGGTGGGGGTCCTTTTGAGGCGTTTTGAGGTGAGAGGGACTGAGAGAGAGAGTTGGTATGGCTGCTGCCACTGCTACTGTTACTATTGCTGTTAGTCGGGACCAGGTTGTTCCCACTGTTCCCATTGGAGTGGTAGGGGCTGCTGAAGGGGGCGTGGCTGTTCAAAGTGCTGTGAAAAGGTGAGGGCCGACAGCCAGGTGACACACCTGAACCAGGAAGTGACATGTTGGCCCCGGAGGAGGAGCCTGGCGGGTAGGAAGGAAACCCTCCCATCTGATTGGTTGAGGGGCTTAGTAAAGGAGAGAGGGGTGTTGTAGGAGTCTGATTGGAGGAAGAATAATTTGCCGGACGAACGTGATTGGGTCCCAGGCCGGAGGGGGGTTGGGGCTGAGCGAGGGAGGTTTGGGGAGGGGGGAGAGGGGGAGGAGGTGGCGGAGGAGGGTAAGGAGCATTCGGAGGGTGTCCATGAGGAGTGGAGGAGGAAGAGGAGGGAGAAAGAGACGGGGGTTGGGGGGGACCGCCACGGTTTTGGTAGAGAGACGACTCTCGCTGGTTGGTGTCCCTCTCTCGGTCCCTGTCTCTGGGCTGCTGGGCTGGAAAGTGGGGGTGGGGCAAGTGGGGGATCTGAGGTCCACCTGGGTAGTCTCGGCCCAGGTTTGGAGTCATTCCGGGAGGACTGGGGTACTCACGGGCCGGGCCGGTGGAGGGTGGGCCACCAGGGGGATAGTCCTTGGCCCCAGGAGGGTACTCTCTGTGGAAGTGTTCTGGTCCAGGGGGGGGACTGTGCCTTGTCTGTCCCTGGTCCATCGATGGGGGGTAGTCTCGTTTGGAGGCGCTTTGAGGATGTGGGTGGGGGGGTAGGGTAGGGTGGCTGGGGTTGTTTTGGGGTGAGGAAGGGGGGTCGCGGTTTAGCATGGGGGCTGCAGGTAACCCACTGGTCGAGCTTGAGGGGTTTCCTAGGGGGAGGGGGTTATTATTGGGGTTACCATTGCCCCCCACCTCTCTCATCTGGCCTCCAAACTCGCCCCACCGCCCCCCCTCTTTGTCTCTCGGGTGCCCCCTTCCTCCCCCAGCACCGGTGGGTCCAAACTCTCTGTTCTGATTCTCATTACGTTTCTGTAAAGGAAACTCCCTTCCTCCTACATCCCTCTCTCCCTCCCTCTCCCTCTCTCTTTCTCTGAACACCCCCGGTCCAAATTCTCTTCCCCCAGGACCCATGGGGGGGTCTCTCACAGAGCCCTGAGGTCCCAGGCCTGGGTACTCCCGGTTCTGACCCACAAACTCCCTCCCTTGGACCCCATTAGGACCCCCCATCCCACCAGAAGTGCTGCTGTTACTACCACTACTAGCCGAGAAATCCCTACCTATCTCCCTCCCCCCATACTCCACCCTCACTCCCCCCCTCTCCCTCTCGCCGGCCGCCCCCCTCTCCCTTTCCCCTCCCCCAGAAGCGTACCTGGGGAGGTACTCCTTGTGGGGGTGGGGGAGGTAAGGGGGGTGGGAGGAGGACGAATGACGGGAGGAAGGGGGGTTGTAGACGGATGGCAGTTGCTGCTGCTGCACTGGGGGTTGGTGCTGCGGCTGGTGAGCGTGGTGGTTACCAGAGTAACGGGTGTAGCCCCAGCTCCCCTGGCAACCGGTTGCGGTGCCTCCCTGCCATCCGGTGGGGCTGTAGTGGTGGGGGTGGGGCGGGGGCTGGGAGGGGGGTAATGGGCTGGTTTGGGGTAACAGAGAGGGAGGAGCCGTCTTGTTGTCCATCAGTTTCTCACCTTTCTCCATTTTCTCTCTCTCTACCTTGACTTCTGAGGGCAGGTTCTGCCCCCCTAGTTCTAAGGGTTTCAGTGCTGGTGGAGGAGGAAGGGGTGGTGGAGGGGGGTGTGGAATGTTGGGGTTGCCGTGGGGATAGTCTCCCCCGGCGACAGTTGCCTTGGTCACGCACTGAGCTTTAGCTTTGGAGTTCATTCGATTGCCACTGTGCACAGTGTCAGCGCTGGCCGGTCCATACTCCATCTTGCTTACCAGCTTGGAGTCCTGTGAGAAATAGGACTTCCTGCAACTATTGCTGTCATTGGCTGAATCCCCTGCTCCGCGGAGAGAGGGAACAGGAGCAGAGGAAGATATGGAGGAGGATGGCAGCTTCAGAGAAGGGCTGTCCTCTATTCCTCCATCCTTCCTTTCTCCATCCCCGCAAGACTCATCCCCTCTCCCCTCTCTGGCTGCTCTCCTTTCCTCTCCTCCTGTCTTCCCCACTCCTCCCTCTTTCCTTTTCTCCCGTTCCCCCTCTCCTTGCTTTGGTGAGTCTGGACCATCAGAGTCAGAGTCTAAACTGGCTGGAGGCGAGGCAGAGAGACTCGGGGAGGAAGATCGATTGTCCTGGTCGATGTCCCGCCCACTGCTCAGACTATTGGCCAAGCTCCCTACAACTGAGCTCCTGCTGCCCTGGGATTGACCATCCTCGTTGTCACTGTCACGTGACTGTCTGGGAGCCGAGGGTGGGGGCGGTATAGTAGGTGGAGTACTGTCAGTTGAATGAGTTGAAGTCGGTGGGTTGGTGACAGAGGAAGAATCCTGATGACATAAGGTGAATATGAGGAAAGTATTTATTAATTAAATGTTGACATTAAAACATCCTAATTCCACCTAGTGGTGCAGTTCAACATCACATTACACTAACCTGGACTTTCTGCCTCTTTGGCGGAGGCACAAGTTCCTCCCCTTCACTCTCTGACGAATCATGGCCTTGCGATCTGTGATTGAAGCGACTGACAGCCAATTCCTCGCCAGCAGCTCTTTGCTAAGATACAGAATATGCATGCATATCATTTTTTTAAGTAAGAAAGACAAACTCAACGAGAGATGTCACTGCAGGTAAAGCAGTATAAAACACACCACTTTGGCACCACAATTGTATGTATAAGGCAACCATGGTGGTGATGACTCATACAGGCATACAGACACACGGCTTCATTAAGGCTTACATGTAGATCAATATCTAATGACTGACAGCCTCTTCTCTCACTCACACACACATGTACACACAGACACAGACACACAGACACACACACACTCTTGTACAGTCGTGGCCAAAAGTTTTGAGAATGACACAAATATTAATTTTCACAAAGTCTGCTGCCTCAGTTTGTATGATGGCAATTTGCATATACTCCAGAATGTTATGAAGAGTGATCAGACAAATAGCAATTAATTACAAAGTCCCTCTTTGCCATGCAAAAACATTTCCACTGCATTTCAGCCCTGCCACAAAAGGACCAGCAGACATCATGTCAGTGATTCTCTCGTTAACACAGGTGTGAGTATTGACAAGGCTGGAGATCACTCTGTCATGCTGATTGAGTTCGAATAACAGACTGGAAGCTTCAAAAGGAAGGTGGTGCTTGGAATCATTGTTCTTCCTCTTTCAACCATGGTTACCTGCAAGGAAACACATGCCGTCATCATTGCTTTGCACAAAAAGGGCTTCACAGGCAAGGATATTGCTGCCAGTAAGATTACACCTAAATCAACCATTTATCGGATCATCAAGAACTTCAAGGAGAGCAGTTCAATTGTTGTGAAGAAGGCTTCTCGGCACCCAAGAAAGTCCAGCAAGCGCCAGGACCGTCTCCTAAAGTTGATTCAGCTGCGGGATCGGGGCACCACCAGTACAGAGTTTGCTCAGGAATGGCATCAGGCAGGTGTGAGTGCATCTGCACGCACAGTGAGGCGAAGACTTTTGGAGGATGGCCTGGTGTCAAGAAGGGCAGCAAAGAAGCCACTTCTCTCCAGAAAAAAACAACAGGGACAGACTGATATTCTGCAAAAGGCACAGGGATTGGACTGCTGAGGACTGGGGGTACAGTTATTTTCTCTGATGAATCCCGTTTCCGATTGTTTGGGGCATCCGGAAAAAAGCTTGTCCGGAGAAGACGAGGTGAGAGCTACCATCAGTCCTGTGTCATGCCAACGGTAAAACATCTTGAGACCATTCATGTGTGGGGTTGCTTCTCAGCCAAGGGAGTGAGCTCACTCACAATTTTGCCTAAGAACGCAGCCATGAATAAGGAATGGTACCAACACATCCTCCGAGAGAAACTTCTCCCAACCATCCAGGAACAGTTTGGTGAAAAACAATGCCTTTTCCAGCATGATGGAGCACCTTGCCATAAGGCAAAAGTGATAACTAAGTGGCTCGGGGAATAAAACATCAATATTTTGGGTCCATGGCCAGGAAAATCCCCAGACCTTAATTCCATTGAGAACTTGTGGTCAATCCTCAAGAGGCGGGTGGACAAACAAAAATCCACAAATTCTGACAAACTCCAAGCATTGACTTTGCAAGAATGGGCTGCCATCAGTCAGGATGAGGCCCAGAAGTTAATTGACAGCATGCCAGGGCGGATTGCAGAGGTCTTGCAAAAGAAGGGTCAACACTGCAAATATTGACTCTTTGCATCAACTTGTAATGCAACTTGTAATTGTCAATAAATGCCTTTGACACTTATGAAATTTTTGTAATTATACTTCAGTATTCCATAGTAACATCAGACAAAAAAGATCTAAAGACACTAAGGCAGCAGACTTAATATGTGTGTCATTCTCAAAACTTTTGGCCAAGACTGTACAGCTAACCTTGTGGGGCCACACAATTCAGTCCCATTCAAAATCCTATTTTCCCTAAACCCTAGCCCTAACCCGTACTCTTACCCTAACCTTAACCCAAAAACCTAACCTTAACCCTAAACCTAACATTAGCTCCTAACCCTTAACGCAATTCTAACCCTAACAATAATTCCAACCTTAACCCTAAACCCCCTAGAAATAGCATTTGTCCCCAGTTGGTACCCACAAGAATAGTTAAACACGTCCACACACACACTTTACTATAGACAAATCTAGATGGAAAGACTACATGACAAACAAAGCCAAAAGGAGAAAGAGACTGCCATTACTAGAGACACAGAGGGACAACATTACAAGAGTTTCTTAGAGAGAACACGGGAAAGAACAGACATAAAACATGATAGGTTCTCACCGTCTGCCTGTCGTTTCGTTCTGCACGAGAAGGGCTGGGATGCGGGCGTCTACCCCTCCTCTCCTCGTTGCTTCCCCCCCGCCTCCGCCCACTGCGCATTGGCATCTGAACCGCCAGGGGTGGAAGGGGCAAGAAGAAGGAGGAGAAAAGGAGAGAGAAGGAACAAATGAAGAGAGAGAAGGGGAAATGGGTTATGAGGTAGGTAAAAGGGGGTAGAGGTGGGTAAAAGGGGGTAGAGGTGGGTAAAGGGGGGTAGAGGTGGGTAAAGGGGGGTTGAGGGGTGTAGAGGGAGGTAAATGGGGGTCGAGGGGGGTAGTGAGAGGTAAAGGGGTGTAGGTGGAGGTAAATGGGGGTCGGGGGGGGGTAGAGGGTGGTAAAGGGGTCAAAACAATAAGTAAAGAGAACAGTAGAGGACAAAACCAAGGAGTGAGAGAGGGGGAAAGGGGGAAAGAAAAAAGTGGGGGATAGAGGGGGCAGAAAGGAAGGGAGAGGGGATCAGGGAAGGGTAAGGTGGAACGAAGGATGATGAAATAGGGAGGGGGCAGGAATGAGGGAGAAAGGATAGAGCATCAGTGATGGGTGGGGGGGGGGGGGGGTAAGAGCATGAGGAGGGAAAGGAGAGAGAAGAGGAATTGGGAGGGTAGAAAACAGCAAGAACGACAAGGTGAGAAGAGAACAGAGAGAGAAATAATTATGACATCAATGTCCACAAAGAATATACACACAGAATACACACACAGAATATCTTAACTTCAAAAGTCTTATTCATCTTAAATGATGTAAAATATAACATCACAATCCATCTCCGTGCAATATAATACAACATATTAACAATAAACACATCTGCAATCTGACCCACACATGCACACTCAGCTACACAGGGGAACATGGTAGAGATGAAGGAAGCCATTGAAACAGTTCATACCGATTCTTTGTGAGTTCGAGTTTTCATCGTTACTCCTTTATGATGTCCATCCCTCCCCACAGGCCATAGCAGTGAATGAAGTGGTGTCCTTGTCTTTCTCTGTAGGACTGAAAATCACCTCACCACCATCTGAGCTTCTACAACCTGGAAAAAAACACCACAATGATGAATTGTCTACCTAACCAGGCCAGTCCCATTGAATTAGGTAGCATCAGAAAACCCCATACAAATCAAATACAGTGATACAACAACAATAAAACAACACGTTATTTTACAGGACACGTTACAGAGCACCATCAATCATAATAACAAATGCTGTACACATATCGAAGGATAAATATTGAACAATCAATATCGAACAATAACATTACAACTACAGTTATAGGCAATTCATTGCAATGGTGGACTGATTAACCTGGCATGGCTTTGAGTGCATATACAAGTCAAGGATCCTCAACACAACGATGCTACAGGAAAACTGATATCTGACTCATATCACACTTCAATACTGAATGGATGCATTGATGAGTAATACACCGCAGTTCAGTTCATTCAGAAGAATCACAGTTAAAGGAAAACTCCACCCGAAAACGATATTTTGGTATTTGTTTCATTAGTCCATTGTTTATATAGTCCCACAATTGATATAGTCCCATTTTGATTCATACCGCCAATTCAACAATGGACTACTGAAAAAAATACCAAAATATCGTTTTGGGTGGAGTTTTCCTTTAAGGACATGGAATCTGTTCACAGATGTATAGATACTGTTGTGTATGACAATAAACACATTTGGAAGAAAATAGTGTGCACAGATTATTCCCTTATGCTGATGAACATTGAATACTGCACAGCACCTTCCCAAAGCAATTGGATGCGTGTATGTGTTCTAGTCTTTATCAGCCTATCAGAACCCACTAAGGTGTTGTTTAAACCTGGGTCAGAAAGAGTTTAAGCTGTTATAGCCATCTCCAGGGCTATCCCAGAGCCACATTATCCCTTACCTACCCTACAGGAGCCCAGCCCAAAAGCAAACCTGCATGGGGTTAAAAAGAGCCCAGCCCCAAACCTGCATGGGGTTAAAAAGAGCCCAGACCCAGACCCAAACCTGCATGGGGTTAAAAAGAGCCCAGCCCCAAACCTGCATGGGGTTAAAAAGAGCCCAGCCCCAAACCTGCATGGGGTTAAAAAGAGCCCAGCCCCAAACCTGCATGGGGTTAAAAAGAGTCCAGCCCCAAACCTGCATGGGGTTAAAAAGAGCCCAGCCCCAAACCTGCATGGGGTTAAAAAGAGCCCAGCCCCAAACCTGCATGGAGTTAAAAAGAGCCCAGCCCCAGACCCAAACCTGCATGGGGTTACAAAGAGCCCAGACCCAGACCCAAACCTGCATGGGGTTAAAAAGAGCCCAGACCCAGACCCAAACCTGCATGGGGTTAAAAAGAGCCCAGCCCCAGACCCAAACCTGCATGGGGTTAAAAAGAGCCCAGCCCCAAACCTGCATGGGGTTAAAAAGAGCCCAGCCCCAGACCCAAACCTGCATGGGGTTAAAAAGAGCCCAGCCCCAGACCCAAACCTGCATGGGGTTAAAAAGAGCCCAGCCCCAGACCCAAACCTGCATGGGGTTAATAGTCTGATAATTCATTCATTCATAGATCTAGAGCTGGGAATTGCCAGGGACCTCACTATACAATATTATCATCATACTTAGGTGCCAATAAAATATGTATTGCGATTCTCACAATTCTATGTTTTGTGTATCGATACTGTGATTTTATTGCGATTTGATGTTCCAAAAATATTGCTCACCATATCTCTGCTGCAAAGAGACAACAGATCATGAGAAAGCGAGTTTTGATCAGTCATGGGAAAATAATATTGCAATATTGTCAAAACGATGCGATACGATATATCATCAAAAACAATATCCCAATATGTAACTGATCTTCCCCCCATCACTAATAGATACAGGTAATTGACCATGACATGCAACATATATGTCCAACTCATTCACCCCTTCATTCATTAGGGTAGTAGACTATGAAATATGACACGGGTTGTACAGGTCCAACTCATTCACCCATTCATTCATTAGGGTAGTAGACTATGAAATATGACACAGGTTGTACAGGTCCAACTCATTCACCCATTCACCCAGTCAAGCTCATGTATACTGAATGAGGATATAAATAGAACAGTGGCACAGTGGGTGAAATGAAGGGATATATTTAGCCAGGTAGTTAGCACTGACAATAGAGGTCCTTGTGTTCAACCCATCGAGCAGTAAACACACAGATTCAGTGTGTGGTGGCACCATTACTACATGTATGAATTATTAGTGCATACTGCATATGTTGACTTATTCATACACTCACACACTTTATACAAACAGTTACAGCTGTTAGTTACAGATTCACACACAGACACACACATTGAATAGTAGTGAATAGTCACTATGAATTCAACATCAGGGGAGTGTGTGTCACCAACTGGCTTTGAACCTGGACTAAGCTCCACAAGACTGTGTTATCCTGCTGAGCTAAAGCCTAGGCATTAGCCTGGAGAGCTAACACAAGTCCACGTCTCAGACTAGGCTACTGGTCAGTCGTCAAGCTATCTTGGTTCACAGAACCCCCTCCTTTACATGTCCAATGTGCATGGCGCTATAGTGACTTTTCCCATAGACATGTTGTCTACTATATTGCAGTAGTTAAAGAATTCACAATTCCACACAGTCAATGATGAGCCATCACTTGTGCTATGAAATCAATATGTGGGGAGTGTAGGCCTATGGGCCCAATGTAAAGCAGAGGAGGGAGGCTATGGATCCCAATGACACATAGATACTGTATACAGTCAGTGTATATCTTAGTCACAGGTGGCTGGCTGCTACTATTCATGGTTTAATTTGCTGGTCCCTGGCTGTGGTCCATCAACACTAAAAGCAAACACAGCATTTACCATAGCTTATAATAATCAAACAATGTATAGCAATGGTCAAACAGACACACACATATGTGCACATTAACTGTTTCTCGCTCTCACACACATGAATGCATTAAAATGAAATATGTGAAGCATCGCAGCATGTCTTTAGCCCGTGTAAGTATGCAGTTTACACAGCTCACAACACCGACAAGCAGGCACCGAGAAGCAGGCACCGCAACGGTTCTCTTTCTCCTTTCTTCTCCCGCTACTGTTATTGATACCCATGCAGATGCGACCGGCTCTGCTATCCTGTACAGCAAGCGAGCTACATCGGAATAGACTAGACCGATGATGTAGACGCTATGTGTAATAGCACATATTGGCTAACACTGATAATGCAGAATAGAATGGGTCCTGTGTCTGTCTATCTATGCCTGTTGTGTTTCTCCCATAGCGTACTGTTTTTTTTCATGTCTTGAAAAAATCATTCGGAATAGAATGGCGAATGCCATTCTTCACCGAGACGCCTTTTCTCGTTGGAATGTGAGTGCGTCTGTTGTGCGTTGTAACCTAACACACATTTTACCCGGGCATGAATTACACATAACGCATGATCGTTAACGCACAAAGAAAGGGGAGGGAAGACACAAACGTGGCCAACAAGAATAGCAAAAATATATAAGCATCCATTTTCCCTTCTCCTTACCTATGATATCCAGCGATGCGTGTCCCCTTTCACTCTCCCTTTCTTTAACCGTCTCTCTCGGTTTATACTGTACGTTGACATGCACACATAGGGGCAGCACGCGCACCTATAAACAGAGGCTGCTGGATCATATTGCAACGGTTCCGCAAATAATGCAGAATGTTCTCTCTCCTTCCCAAATCGTTGCAGGAAAAAACAGGGTGCCGCTGAAGACTGTACGAATTGATGCGTACGTTTGCCTCTTCCCCACCCCCTTCTCCCCCTTCTCTTTCTCCCCCTTCCTCCGTCAAGACGACTTGCACTTTTTGCTGTCGGTACAGTCACACAGTCTACTGAGGGCGAGCAAGGGATGCACTTCGAGGAAGAGAGAAAGAGAGGGCGAGGAGGGCGTGATTTGCATATTCTTAAGGAATGGGGGAGCGAGAAGAAAGGGAGGCAGGGAGAAGGAAGAGGCGCAGAGGGCCAACACTCAGAAGAGGGGAGGGAAGGAGAGAAGTCCCTTTTTCAGCTTTATCTTCCCCCACTCCTATGTAGGATCACTGTGCATTAGCCCACTATAAGCTAATTTGCATGGATCCTTTATACACACAATAACTCAGCTTACAGAATCGTACCTTTTCTCCCTTTGTTCTAAAACTTCTCCCCGTCATTGTATTGATAGGCAAATGGCTACAGCATGCAGCCCAACGTGTAGTCAAAGAGCATCGAACTGAATAATGCCATTATAGCCTAGATAATAGTGCATTCTCAAAGTTTCCGTGTCCATTCTATTCATGCCTAGAACGGAGTTCTTCTTTGAGTGTATAAACCTTTCCCCTAAAACCTAGGCCGAGACCTACCCCGTTTCTTCTCCTTCCACCTCTCTCTCCCTCTCCCGGTCTACCTCTCTCTTTTACTCTGCACAGAGTCGGGGGAGCAAGCTACAGTGTGATCAGTCAAGCGGTTCTGCAAACCACCTCCCTACTCTCTCCTTTCGTTTTTTCTTCCCCCTTTACACAGCCCCCTATCCCGTCCCCTATTGTGTAGTAACCATAGTAACCATGTGAAGGAGAGACCTACTGCGCTTGCGCGCCTTTTACCTTCACGTGAAAAGGCCACGTCTCGCGCTCCCTCTGCTGCTACATTTAGAACATGCAATGGATATACCTGCAACAATTTATATAACAGTGTAGGTACAGTTGATACATTGTTAATACGATGCAGCTTGTGACTGCATTACACGTGTCAGCCACGCCAGGGGCTTATTTAGGAGGATGCAATTTTACAGAGCTTTCAGATATTGAACAAAATGATATATTTAATTAAGAATGGGTAAATGTGGCAGCCCAATGCATTTCTACCTGCAAAGTTCTTAACGTTCCATCCCATTGAATGTGCCCCATGTGAAAGTAGTGACATAGAGAAGATACAGTAGCCAATATAGCCAGTCTAAAGTAGAGCTTTCATTTTAATTATTAAAACATATATATATATATATATATATATATATATATATATATATATATATATATATATATATATATATATATATATGTATATATATATATCCCATACAAAACACAGACACAATTGTGGCTGATGTTTACATCATAAGTGTTCATATCTTTATTGATTGGAGGGTTTCTGTGGTAAGCTTTTACATGTAGGTGGTAACAGACAATTATGTGGCAGGCTTTTAAATGAAGTGGTAACTGAAAGGTTGCCTAACCTGGAAGGGTGGGAGGAAAGGGGAAGGGTTGGGCAATTGAGGAAATTGAGATGAGAAAACTGAGGTAAAGGGAAGGAGAAAAGAGAGGGATGGAAAATAACGTCTTATTCAGTCTGTCTGTCTCTCTGTCCTTACAAACATATGTCTGTCTGACCGATCTGTCTGAAGGATTCATTGTAGGTAGTTATGTATATCTGTCTGAAGGATTCATTGTAGGTAGTTGTGTATATCTGTCTGTGGACATCTGTCAGTCCATCTGTGCCCTGCAGTGATGTGATGTGTGTCTGTGATTCTGTGTCCGTGTCCGTCAGCCCAGAGGAGTCTTAGAGGGCGGCGGGGTTCCGGAAGTTGTGCCCTGCGAAGCGAGCCTGATCCCCTAACTCCTCCTCAATCCTAAGAGAGGATAAAGACAAAAAGAGAAAGAGAACGACAGAGAAGAATTCAGAGAGGAACAGACAGAGAGACAGTTATACAGAGTCATACAGCAACAACCACACACAGTGAGTAGGGTACCAACCTCATGAGTTGATTGTATTTGGCCAGCCGCTCTGATCGACAGGGAGCTCCAGTCTTGATTTGTCCAGTGCAGAGGCCCACCACCAGATCAGCAATGAAGGTGTCTTCTGTCTCACCTGAGCGGTGGCTCACCATCACCCCCCAGCCATTCTCCTGAGCCAGCTTACACCTGGAGGACAGACAGAGAGACATACACAGAGAGACAGACAGAGGAAGACATACACAGAGAGACAGACAGAGGAAGAGATACACAGACAGACAGACAGACAGACAGACAGACAGACAGACAGACAGACAGACAGACAGACAGACAGACAGACAGACAGACAGACAGACAGACAGACAGACAGACAGACAGACAGACAGACAGACAGACAGACAGACAGACAGACAGACAGACAGACAGACAGACAGACAGACAGACAGACAGACAGACAGACAGACAGACAGAGAGAGAGAGAGAGAGAGAGAGAGAGAGAGAGAGAGAGAGAGAGAGAGAGCCTGGTGGATGAGGTGAGTTCTCACCTATAGTGCACTACTTTTGTCCAGGGCCCATATAGCACTATATCAGGAAAAGGGTGCCATTTTGGACACACTCTAAAATACGAATCCGCTACACACTCCCCTCCCTGACTCACGCCTGGATGGCTTCGGTGACGGACCCGATCTGGTTGACTTTGAGCAGCAGGCAGTTGCAGGCCCTCTCCTCCAGGGCGCGCTCTATCCTCTTGGGGTTGGTGACGGTCAGGTCGTCCCCCACCACCTGGATACCCACGGAGGCTGTCATCTGGGACCAGGCCGGCCAGTCATCCTGGTCAAACGGATCCTCAATGGACACCACTGGAGGAGAGAGGGCCAGGAGGAATGTTAGTGAGTGTTTGTGTGTGCTGCAGCCATAATGGAGAATAAGGACAGGGGGAGAATGAGGGTAGGCTAAGGATGACCTGGGGCCATGCCTCGAGACACTGATCTAAGGACAGTTTTTCATTTAAACGCCTAATGGTTAATGTTACCATTTCTGAGCAGTAGATATTCCTACATCTGTCCCTAAAGGAAATATCTACCTAGAGTGAAGGAAATTACTATACCATGTTAAGGAGTGTGTGTGTGTGTGTGTATATGTGTGTGCCTACTCTAGCGTATTAAGGGGTGTGTGATGGGATTAGCTCAAGACCCACTCATGGCCCACGGTGGACGGGCCCAGAGGTACAGCGTGTCAGTCTTAATGGGGATTTCAGAGACAGAGAGAGACTTTGACTTTTGGCCTTTCTTTAATGAAACATTCTCATTTCATTAAAACCTCACCCCCCCCCCCCTTAAAATAAAACACCAAAATATATCATGTACTGCATAAACGTACCATACTCGCCTTGCCCTCTACCCCACGATACAAAACAACACATCACAATAACCAAACCCTCACCACTTCTACAACCGTATATCCAAAATATCTTCCCCGGCTATACAGACAGCCCCCCCCCCCAACACACCATATCTCCTGAAACATCTCCACACTTTTCATTATTTTATAGAATTCAAATTCCACCCTAAGGTGGGCAGAGACCATCATATTAAGAAATAGTAAAGGGTCTGTTATCTCCCCACCTTTGACCCTTTTCCTCCTTGTTAGCCAAATAGCCAAGTTTGCTTGAGCAAACAGAAATTTAAACAAAACACATTTGGCCTTTTCCTTATTTGAATACCTGTACCCCATTATATACATCCCAACATTATATACATCCCAACCCGACTCCAGGTTCAACCCGAGCTAACCAGCTGTTAGTGGCCAGGGCTCCATGTAGAACCCTTTACTGTAGGTCCCCTGACCTCTTTGGTACTGGGGGTTTGTAGAGCCCCCTCCATCTAAAACCCACCATACTCTCCTCCCCACGTACCCCCTGCCACTGATGTGCCTTCACTCCTGTTAGGCTCCTAATGTTCCTTACCTTAATGAAGAGGTTGTAGCATCCTTTACCTCCCACCCCCTCAAACTCCACAAGGCTCAGAGTGTTCAAATCTAACAAGTCCTCCAGACCCCCTTTCCATTCCCCAGTCCACAGTCTCTGCCGTCACCTGCAGTGGTGGAAACATGGGTGGCCACTCCCCCTTTGGCTGCTCAAACACCCCCCCTTACCGGCTCAGACAGTGCCTCCTGGACCTCCTCCAGGAATCAGCCTAAGAGACATTATTCCTGTTTGTTGTACCAAGGCTTCTGCGGTTTTTCACCCCTCCTCTCCCAGCAGTCTCAGGTCACCCAGCCTTTGTAAACCCGCTGCCATCAGTTGCCTCTGCAGGGTGGCCGACTGTACCGATCTCAAAGGGATGGCTGGGTTGTGGAAGATAGGCTCCTCCCACAGCCCAGGCTCCCCACCCCCTTCTTGTGTGGGCCTTAGCAGCTTCCGGCCCTCAGCACTGCAGAGTAAATATCTGAGAGACCTGCTGTACTCAGCCCCTCCAGCTTCATGAGGAACAGCTACCGGTCCAACCCTAATCCGCCATCTCTCCTCAGCAACGTGCATGCTGGTTCCCTCCAGCCAACATCAGTATGGTACAGCAGTCTCTGCACCGCCTATAGTCGGAAGGCAGCCACCCTGCTCTCCAGTTCTACCAGGCTCTGTCCTCCTTGGTGGACAGTCATGTACAACACTGCCGCCCTCATCCAGTGATGGCCCGACCAGAAAAAGTCGACCAGCTTGCGAGGACAGCCAGTTTATGCCACAGGGAAGATGCCACCAGGTTGTTGATTATCAGCACCATCCCTATGACACTTGGGACAGGAGCCACCTCCCCCTGGCCAGTCTTGACATCACTGCCTGTGACAGCCCCTCCCAGTTCTTCCTGGCCTGGGTACACCCCCAACATTTTAAGCCCTTCACAACCCCACTGCAAACCCCCTGGAAGCAGAGGAGGGGCCACATCCCCCCATGGCCCACATAACAGAGCTTTGCTCTTGCCCCAGTTTACCTTAGCTGACAAAGCACCCTTGTACACCTTCAGACTAGTCTCTAGTGCCTGCATATCCTGACCATCAAAGAAACGTAATCTGCATACCCTGACACTGCTATGCCTGTCTCCACACCCATGTCTGTCCAGCACACTCCCTGCAGTCTCCTGCGTAGCAGGCCCAAAAAAGGCTCACTGGCTAGTGTATATAACTGCCCCGATAGAGTGCATCCTTGTCTAATGCCTCGTCTCACTCAGACTGTCCTACTGAGCCCCCCTCCCACCTTGACCATACATGATGCCCCAGCATACAACATCTTCACAAAGGTCAAAAACCTTTCCCCAAACATCACATTAAACAGATACTCATGGTCCACTCTATCAAAAGCCTTCTCTTGATGTAAAGAGACCCGTCCAAAGTTCACATTAGAACCTCTTGACAAGTCTTGTCCCTAATTAAGACAACACAATACACAATATGTTTGGTCCTTAAGTACTATCGAGTCCAGGTGGGACTTCAGTCTGTTAGAGAGGACCTTGGCAAATATCTTGAAGTCCGCACAGAGAAATGCCACAGGACTCCAGTTCTTATGTTCACACAAGTCCCCTTTTTTGGGATGGAGAGTCAGAGCCGCCTGACGACAGCTCATCGGCAACTCTCCTACCCCAACGCATTCACGCAACACGCAAAATAAGTCCAGTCCAATTATTCCCCAGAATTTTTTATAAAACTCCACTGGGAGTCCATCGACCCCCTGTGCATGACCGGGGTACACCTGGGTTACAGCCTCTGCCAGTTCATGGGACAACAGAGGAATGTCCATTTCATCCCTCTGTGCCAGAGAGAGCTTAGGGAGTTCTGCGAACAAGACCTGAGCACACATAGGATCACACATTTCTGCCCTATACAACTCAGTATTTAACTCCACAGTCCGCTTCCGCATCTCCCACACCACAGAGGTCACCTGCCCATCAGACAGCCATAGACAATGTATACTCTTGGCTTCACCGCTCTGTCTTTCCAAACCAAAGAAGGAGGAGCTGGGAGCATCCATCTCCTTGAGCATGGAGAATCTAGCTCTTACAAGTGCTCTCTTTGCTTTAACCTTGAAAAAACGGCCCAGGTCCCTACGTAATTCAGCTAAATTAGCCTGGAGGCCTACATTGCCTTGCCCCACCATCTCTACCTCCATCTCACTAATACTACGCTCGAGTTCCCCCAGTACTCTCCTAGCCTCTGAGGATGAGAGACCTGTATACTGTTGACAGAAAAGAAAAGCAGAATTTGGACTTTCCCCACATCCCACAATTGACTCAGAGACTCATATTTCTCTCTTTGCTGCCCCCACCTTTCCCAAAAAATCTTGAAACCTGAGCAAAAAGTGGCATCTTGAAAGAGCTTTACATTAAACTTCCTATAGGATGCCTGCTGAGGCCCTGGTGAAATAGACAGCCGAGCCATGGTTATGTGGTGATTCGAATATCCCACCGGGAGAATGGTAGCATCCAACTGTCACGCCCTGACCGTAGAGAGCTTTTTATGTCTCTATTTTGGTTTGGTCAGGGTGTGATTTGGGTGGGCATTCTATGTCCTTTTTCTATGTTTTGTATTTCTTTGTTTTGGCCGGGTATGGTTCTCAATCAGGGACAGCTGTCTATCGTTGTCTCTGATTGGGAACCATACCAGCTTTTTCCCACATGGGTTTTGTGGGTAGTTATTTTATGTTTTGTGTTTCTGCACCTGACAGGTTTCAGTTCTGCACTGTTTCGGTTTTCATTCATTCTCTTTGTTAATTTTGTTATTTAGTGTTCAGTTCACATAAAAGTATGAACACCTGCCACGCTGCACCTTGGTCCTCTCCTTTCATCAGCCGTGACACCAACAGCCTATTGCTCTGATTCCTAGACATGTAAAATCGATCAAGTTGGGCTGCATTCACCCTAGCCCCAAAAACCTTCACCCATGTATACTGCCTTGTGTTGGGATGTTTAGTTCTCCAAACATCCACTAAGTCGAACTGATCAATGATGTCCCTTAACACTCCCACTGACACTGAATGAGGCTCTTCTCCATTTCTGTCTTTCGTAAAAATCCATTGTATAGTTCCAGTCCCCGCCGACCACCAGCATCTCCTCAGGCGCTACCCGTGAGAGTTCCTGTCTAAGACACCCAAATAGTTAGTCTGTGTTAGTCACATACACATTTATGAAGACAAAACCCATGTTGTTAATTTCTGCTTTTACAACAAGCAGCCTACCCCTACACACCTCCCTTGAGGAGCAAATTTTTACAGAAAGACCCGGTACAGAAAGGACTGGCACCACTGCACTAAAATGTGTCCCATGGCTCAACACATTTGCCCCTTTCCACCAGAGCCCCAATCGACTTCATTCACCACATCACTATGCATCTCCTGCAGAAACAACACCTGTACTGTTTTTTTGTTTTACATATTCAGCCAACACACTCCTCTTTCCCGCATTTCTGGCACCATTTATATTAAGCGAGCCTACCCAAAGAGTCTCCATAAAAAATTGGAGAAAAGCCAGCAAAAACAAAGAGACCAATAGAGCCCCAGTGCCAGAAAAAAACTATACATCTAAACAGTGTCTGAAGGTAGACCCTTACGCACGGTTGTGATCCACTTCCTCAACCTAAACCGTTTCCTGGGTGAGAGGACACCATGCCCCTCAGTTTTCATAGCATGTTGTACTGATCTTACAAGTTTTCTCGGATCAGAAAATAAAAGCCTCAAGATTAACTTTTTTCCCCTTGGTCTCATTCAGGAACCTTGTCAGTTCCCTCAACGTGTACTTTGACCCCTCTGCTTGACTGGCTGTCAGCTCGGAAACCATTGAAGTGGATTCTGAAAAAAACGGATCCTCATCATCCTCTTCCTCAGACTCACTTTCCTCCTCATCTTCATCTCCCATCCTGACCACCTGCCCTTCCTCTCTGGTCAGGGCCTCCGCCCCAGCACCAGGCAAAGGTTCCTTGGTGCCTTATACCCTCCCACCTTATTTCTTGTCCCCTTTAACCGCTTGACACCCTCCTCCTCCCACCCTAGTCTCTTACACTTCCCCACTATACTCTCCTCATCCACTAGTATAACCTGACTAGACCCAGCCTCATCTACACCACCATCTCTAGCCTGACTAGGCCCAGCCTCATCTACACCACCCTCCATAGTATGACTAGGCCCAGCCTCATCTACCACACCATCTCTAGCCTGACTAGGCCCAGCCTCAGCTACCCCACCATCTCTAGCTTGACTAGGCCCAGCCTCATCTACACCACCCTCCATAGTATGACTAGGCCCAGCCTCATCTACCACACCATCTCTAGCCTGACTAGGTCCAGCCTCAGCTACCCCACCATCTCTAGCCTGACTAGTCCCAGCCTCATCTACACCACCATCCATAGCATGACTAGGCCCAGCCTCTGCTGTCTGTGTCTCATTGCCCCCTGCACGTTGAACTCGATTTCCCCCACTGGCGCTTGTACCTTGTCTATGGCCTTTATGTGGGCACGCAAAGCTCTTATGCCCCAAATCCACACACTCAAAACACCATAGACTATCTGTGCTGGCAAACCCTGCGAAGAGCCATGCCTCACTTTAAAATGCACATTTAGCTGTTGCTCATTGTTAGTCAGAAACAGGAACACTTTCCTCCGTAACGAAACAACGTGCTTAACGGCATCTGCCTGAAAACCTGCTGACAGTACACGAAAACCGCTAGCAAACCTACCAAAACGACTCAGCTCTTTCCTGATTTGATCATCCATAATAAACAGAGGCAAATTTGCAACTACCACCCTTGTCGAAGGGATAGAAAGAGGCGAAATTGGCACCAACACACCCCGTACAAATATTCCACTAGCAATTAGCCTACCAACCTAATTTGCTCTTTTCATGAACAAAATCACAGCTTTGTTCATTCTGGAAGCAGAATGTATAAATTCAGCTCCTACCTGTTCACCGACTGCAAACAGATCCTCCTCCACCTTAACTCCATTCTCAGGAACACACCTGAATCCATGCCGTATCGACAGCATCTCCTCTGCGCTAGGATGAGAAGCCATTGCGCACACCACACCTTCCAAACCCCAGGAAACTAACTCTGTCCTCTTCCACCCTAACTTTGCAAAAACCTGTGGATACCGCTAAAACAAAGAGTGCATTAATAACCATCCCCCATATAAAATAAAAATTGAAAGAAAAGACCAAGGACAGAATCAAGAAAGTAAGTTAGGACAGAGCCCTCCACACAAAACACTCAAACTCCAAAAAACTTCCAGCATGCACTGCAAGAGAGAGAGAAAGAAAGAGAGCAAGAGAGAGAGAAAGAAAGAAAGAAAGAGAGAGAGAGCTTGGATGGCCTCCCCTCATTTCCTGACACCAGTTAAGGAGGTTTTAATTATGCGCTACAGTGCACATTTGGCAAGGTGGGAGCTGCACTGATGTACCCTGTCCCCCATCACTGGTGCTTATCCATGTTGCTATGGCTGTGTGTGTGTGTGTGTGTGTGTGTGTGTGTGAGAGAGAGAGAAAGAGAGCTTCAGTACAAGACATCAGGGTTAATTGTCGGGAGGGGAGTAGCCTAATCAATCATATCATGGAACAATTAACCATGTTAGGGTGACAGGTACACACACACACACACACACACACACACACACACACACACACATACACACACACCTGGGTAGTCATTGACGAAGCCCTGGTACATGTCGCAGAGCTCTTGGGCGCTGATGTGGCGGTCTGCGTTGGGCGGAGACTTGAAGTCCAGGTCGTACTTGCCCTCTTTGTAGAACTCAGAGGCTGCCACGTCCATCCCGATCACCACCTTGTCTGTGAAACCTGCCTTCTCAATGGCTGTCTTGATCAGCTCCAGGGCTGCACAGGATAGAGGGACAGGACAGAGGGACAGGACAGAGGGACAGGACAGAGGGACAGGGCAAAGGGACAGGACAGAGGGACAGAACAGAGGGACAGGACACAGGGACACAACACATGGACAGGGGGACATGACACAGGGACAGGACACAGGGACACGACAGAGAGACAGGACAAAGGGACATGACACAGGGAAAGGGGGACAGGACACAGGGACACGACACAGGGACAAGACAGAGATAGGACAGAGAGACAGGGAAAGGGAGTGTGACAAGAAAGGTGAGCAGGGCGAGGGGGTTGCTATTAAACAGTGAGTGATAAATCCAATGCAGGGGTATTGTGCTTGTCTTGCTCTGACTCTGAAAGACAATGTGCTGTGTTAATTTATGAGCCCAGTTCAAAAACAACCACGGACTTCAACCCCTTCTGTATTTACAGTAATATTGGGAATCTTGCCTACGGTGCATTCAGAAACTATTCATACCCCTTGACTTATTCCACATTTTGTTATATTACAGCCTGAATTCAAAATGGATTAAATAGATTTTTGTTCACACCCATCTACACACAATACCCCCAAAATGAAAACATGTTTATAGACATTTTTGCAAATGTATTGAGTCAATACATGTTAGAATCATCTTTGGCAGCAATTACAGCTGTGAGTCTTTCTGGGTAAGTCTCTAAGAGCTTTGCACACCTGGATTGTACAATATTTGCACTTTATTCTTTTAAGCTATTCAAGCTCCATCGGGTTGGTTGTTGATCATTGCTAGACAGCCATTTTCAAGTCTTGCCATAGATTTTCAATCCGATTAAGTCAAAAACCAATGTTGTCTTGGTAAGCAACTCCAGTATATATTTGGCCTTGTGTTTAAGGTTATTGTCCTGCTGGAAGGTACATTTGTCCCCCAGTGTCTGGTGGAAAAGCAGACTGAACCAGGGTTTCCTCTAGGATTTTGCCTGTGCTTAGCTCTATTTAGTTTATTTTTTATATAATTAACTCCCTAGTCCTTGCCAACGACAATCATACCCATAACCTGATGCAGCCACCACCAAGCTTGAAAATATGAAGTGATACTCAGTGATGTGTTGTGTTGGATTTGCCCCAAACATAATGCTTTGTATTCAAGTTAATTTCTTTGCCATATTTTTTGCAGTTTTACTTTAGTGCCTTATTGTAAAAAGGATTCATGCTTTGGAATATTTGTATTTTGTACAGGTTTCCTTCTTTTCACTCTGTCATTTAGATTAGTATTTTGGAGTAACTACAATGTTGTTGATCAATCCTCAGTTTTCTCCTATCACAGCCATTAAACTCTGTAACTGTTTTAAAGTTTCCTTCCTCTCCGGCTACTTACTTAGGAAGGATGCCCTTATCTTTTTAGTGACTGGGCGTATTGATACACCATACAAAGTGTAATTAATAACTTCACAATGCTCAAAGGGATATTCAATGTCTGCTTTTTATATTTTTACCCATCTAGCAGTAAGTGCCCTTCTTTGCGATGCATTGGAAAACGTGTAGGCCAGGCTGTAACAGAATAAAATGTGGAAAAAGTCAAGGAGTGTGAATACTTTCTGAAGGCAATGTAAACCAATTGGAAGACTGTTTCCTTCACATCTGAAAACACAGAAAGCTGAGGGTCTACAGAAGTTGTTTCCGGACCATGCAGTAATGTCTTTGATATGTCTTTCCTCCTGTCTCTCTCACCTTCAGTGTTCTCCAGTATGTTTGGGGCGAACCCCCCCTCGTCCCCCACGTTGGTGGCGTTCTGGCCATACTTCTCCTTGATCACTTCCCTCAGCGTCTGGTACAGCTCTGCCCCCACACGCACAGCATCCTTGAAAGACTCCGCCCCTACAGGAAGTACCATGAACTCCTGCATGGCCAGCTTGTTGCCCGCGTGAGAGCCCCCGTTGATAACGTTAAAGGCCTGAGGGAAAGATGGACCAGGGGAGGAGAGGAGAGGGAGACATACATCAGTATTTGTCAATATACAGTATTTATTCATTCATTTATCTAGTTGTTCCTTCATTCCTTTATCCAGCTGTTCCTTCATTCCTTTATCTAGTTGTTCCTTCATTCCTTTATCCAGCTGTTCCTTCATTTCTTTATCCAGCTGTTCCTTCATTCCTTTATCTAGTGTTTCCTTCATTCCTTTATCCAGTTGTTCCTTCATTCCTTTATCCAGTTGTTCCTTCATTCATTTGTCCTGTAGTGCCTTCATTCCTTTATCCAGTTGTTCCTTCATTCCTTTGTCCAGTTGTTCCTTCATTCCTTTATCTAGTTGTTCCTTCATTCCTTTATCCAGTTGTTCCTTCATTCCTTTATCTAGTAGTTCCTTCATTCCTTTATCCAGTTGTTCCTTCATTCCTTTGTCCAGTTGTTCCTTCATTCCTTTATCTAGTTGTTCCTTCATTCCTTTATCCAGTTGTTCCTTCATTCCTTCATTCCTTCATTCCTACGTGGTCATGATTATTTATTCAAACTGAACACTGAAACAAAATAACAAAGTGGAACAAAACGAAACAGTTCTGTCTGGTGCAAACACAAAACAGAAAACAACTACCCACAAAAAATAGGTGGGAAAAAGCTACCTAAGTATGGTTCCCAATCAGAGACAACGATAGTCAGCTGTCCCTGATTGACAACCATACCCGACCAAAACAAGGAAATACAAAACATGGAAACAAGAACATAGAATGCCCTCCCCAAATCACACCCTGACCAAACCAAAATAGAGACATAAAAAGCTCTCTACGGTCAGGGCCTAACAAGTAGTTCCTTCATTCCTTCATCCAGTTGTTCCTTCATTCCTTTACCTAGTTGTTCCTTCATTCCTTTTTCCAGTAGTTCCTTCATTCCTTTATCTAGTTGTTCCTTCATTCCTTTATCTAGTTGTTCCTTCATTCCTTTTTCCAGTAGTTCCTTCATTCCTTTATCCAGTTGTTCCTTCATTCCTTTATCTAGTTGTTCCTTCATTCCTTTATCTAGTTGTTCCTTCATTCCTTTATCTAGTTGTTCCTTCATTCCTTTATCTAGTTGTTCCTTCATTCCTTTATCTAGTTGTTCCTTCATTCCTTTATCTAGTTGTTCCTTCATTCCTTTGTCTAGTTGTTCCTTCATTCCTTTGTCCAATTGTTCCTTCATTCCTTTATCTAGTTGTTCCTTCATTCCTTTATCTAGTTGTTCCTTCATTCCTTTTTCCAGTTGTTCCTTCATTCCTTTATCTAGTTGTTCCTTCATTCCTTTATCTAGTTGTTCCTTCATTCCTTTTTCCAGTTGTTCCTTCATTCCTTTATCCAGTTGTTCCTTCATTCCTTTATCTAGTTGTTCCTTCATTCCTTTTTCCAGTAGTTCCTTCATTCCTTTATCTAGTTGTTCCTTCATTCCTTTATCTAGTTGTTCCTTCATTCCTTTTTCCAGTAGTTCCTTCATTCCTTTATCTAGTTGTTCCTTCATTCCTTTATCCAGTTGTTCCTTCATTCATTTGTCCTGTAGTTCCTTCATTCCTTTATCCAGTTGTTCCTTCATTCCTTTATCTAGTTGTTCCTTCATTCCTTTATCCAGTTGTTCCTTCATTCCTTTATCTAGTTGTTCCTTCATTCCTTTATCTAGTTGTTCCTTCATTCCTTTTTCCAGTAGTTCCTTCATTCCTTTATCTAGTTGTTCCTTCATTCCTTTATCTAGTTGTTCCTTCATTCCTTTTTCCAGTAGTTCCTTCATTCCTTTATCTAGTTGTTCCTTCATTCCTTTATCTAGTTGTTCCTTCATTCCTTTATCTAGTTGTTCCTTCATTCCTTTTTCCAGTAGTTCCTTCATTCCTTTATCTAGTTGTTCCTTCATTCCTTTATCTAGTTGTTCCTTCATTCCTTTTTCCAGTAGTTCCTTCATTCCTTTATCTAGTTGTTCCTTCATTCCTTTATCCAGTTGTTCCTTCATTCATTTGTCCTGTAGTTCCTTCATTCCTTTATCCAGTTGTTCCTTCATTCCTTTATCCAGTTGTTCCTTCATTCCTTTATCTAGTTGTTCCTTCATTCCTTTATCCAGTTGTTCCTTCATTCCTTCATTCCTTCATTCCTACGTGGTCATGATTATTTATTCAAACTGAACACTGAAACAAAATAACAAAGTGGAACAAAACGAAACAGTTCTGTCTGGTGCAAACACAAAACAGAAAACAACTACCCACAAAACATAGGTGGGAAAAAGCTACCTAAGTATGGTTCCCAATCAGAGACAACGATAGTCAGCTGTCCCTGATTGACAACCATACCCGACCAAAACAAAGAAATACTAAACATAGAAACAAGAACATAGAATGCCCTCCCCAAATCACACCCTGACCAAACCAAAATAGAGACATAAAAAGCTCTCTACGGTCAGGGCCTAACAAGTAGTTCCTTCATTCCTTTATCCAGTTGTTCCTTCATTCCTTTACCTAGTTGTTCCTTCATTCCTTTTTCCAGTAGTTCCTTCATTCCTTTATCCAGTTGTTCCTTCATTCCTTTATCTAGTTGTTCCTTCATTCCTTTTTCCAGTAGTTCCTTCATTCCTTTATCTAGTTGTTCCTTCATTCCTTTATCCAGTTGTTCCTTCATTCCTTTATCCAGTTGTTCCTTCATTCCTTTTTCCAGTTGTTCCTTCATTCCTTTATCTAGTTGTTCCTTCATTTCTTTATCTAGTTGTTCCTTCATTCCTTTATCCAGTTGTTCCTTCATTCCTTTATCTAGTTGTTCCTTCATTCCTTTTTCCAGTAGTTCCTTCATTCCTTTATTTATTGATTGATTGATTCGTTCATTCAATGACAGCGATAACTGTCCGAAGCCTTCATCTTATCTTTTTTACAGAGTAGGTTATGGTTTTTGGTCAAATGTATTCTATGACAGTCAACTGAATACAGGTGAAAATGTAACGGTAATGAACTCACAGGAACTGGAAGCACTAGCTCTGTGTTTCCTGCCAGGTCAGCAATGTGACGGTACAGGGGGACACCTTTCTCTGCAGCACCAGCTTTGCATATGGCCAAGGACACACCCAGAATAGCATTGGCCCCAAACTGAGCTGAAGGGAGCAGAATGAATAGGTATGAATTAAGGGAAAGATCAAATTGAAAAAGCACTGGTTAGAATAAAATGTTCAGACGCCAGCTATTGAGACCAGGACTAGTCCAAGCTGGTGTCCCATATGTGATTCATACAGGTTGTTACTTACACTTTTTTTCAGTGCCGTCCATCTCTATCATCATCTTGTCCAGTTTCTCCTGTTCTACCACACTGACCCCCTGCAACACAGCACATCTTAGAGAGACTGATGAGACATCTTTCTCTCTTTCTCTCAGTTACAAATATGCCCAAATAAACACACTGCAACACAGGACATAACACACACACATACACACGCTCTTCACCGTACTCACTGACTGGATGAGGGCAGGACCGATGGTGTCATTGATGTGACCAACAGCCTTGAGCACACCTAGGAGAAGGAGGGATGTAGCGAAGGATGAGAAGAAACAGGATGAAGAAGAGGTGGTGGAGGAGGAGGAGGATACAGAGACAGGACATAAGAATGAAGAAAAGGACACAGAAAAGTAGTTCATTCTGCACTTCACTTAGTGTAGTCATCTTAATTTTCCTCCTCACAGTGCTACCATAAGTCAATATGGCTTACTGCTGATACCTTCTCTAGTACCCATCCATCTCCTAGCCCATTTCTCTATCCCCCTTCACTTCCCCTCACACACACACACACGCACGCACACACACACACACACGCACGCACGCACGCACACACACACACACACACACACACACACACACACACACACACACACACACACACACACACACACACACACACACACACACACACACACACACACACACCTTTCTCGGCAATCACCTTTGCCCTTGTAGCGGCTTTTGTCTCCGTCTCTCAGCTCCAGGGCTTCATAGATGCCAGTAGACGCTCCGCTAGGCACAGCTGCCCTGAAGACACCTGGAAAGAGGAGGGAGAGATTTGAGGGAATGGAGGGGTGAGGGAATGAGGGAAGGGGGGGGGGAGGGAGGGGAAGACAGATGGGGGAGGGAATGGAAGAGTTGAGAAAACGAGGGAATGGAGGGGTGAAGGATAGAGGGGAAAGGAAGATACCCATTAACCAGTTGATAATGGAATATCTCAAATAATCACACCATGTAGTGATGATGAAAAATACCAGTCTCTCACCTTTGTCTGTGTGCAGGTCCACTTCCACTGTGGGGTTCCCCCTGGAGTCCAGGATCTCCCTGGCAACAATGATCACTATCGACATCCTGTGGGGAACACACACACACACACACATACACACAGACGTGCACAGTCAAATATAATGCAGACACAATTCATTCTCACCTCTAACAGGCACACAAACAAATGTACACACACACACACACACGTACACACACATACAGTGGGGAGAACAAGTATTTGATACACTGCCGATTTTGCAGGTTTTCCAACTTAAAAGCATGTAGAGGTCTGTAATTTTTTATCATAGGTACACTTCAACTGTGAGAGATGGAATCTAAAACAAAAATCCAGAAAATCACAATGTATGATTTTTAAGTAATTAATTTGCATTTTATTGCAAGACATAAGTATTTGATCACCTACCAACCAGTAAGAATTCCGGCTCTCACCTGTTAGTTTTTCTTTAAGAATCCCTCCTATTCTCCACCTGTATTAACTGCACCTGTTTGAACTCGTTACCTGTATAAAAGACACCTGTCCACACACTCAATCAAACAGACTCCAACCTCTCCGCAATGGCCAAGACCAGAGAGCTGTGTAAGGACATCAGGGATAAAATTGTAGACCTGCACAAGGCTGGGATGGGCTACAGGACATTAGGCAAGCAGCTTGGTGAGAAGGCAACAACTGTTGGCGCAATTATTAGAAAATGGAAGAAGTTGAAGATGACGGTCAATCACCCTCGGTCTGGGGCTCCATGCAAGATCTCACCTCGTGGGGCATCAATAATCATGAGGAAGGTGAGAGATAAGCCCAGAACTACACGGCAGGACCTGGTCAATGACCTGAAGAGAGCTGGGACCTCAGTCTCAAAGAAAACCATTAGTAACACACTACGCCATCATGGATTAAAATCCTGCAGCGCATGCAAGGTCCCCCTGCTCAAGCCAGTGCATGTCCAGGCCCGTCTGAAGTTTGCCAATGACCATCTGGATGATCCAGATGAGGAATGGGAGAAGGTCATGTGGTCTGATGAGACAAAAATAGAGCTTTTTGGTCTAAACTCCACTCGCCGTGTTTTGAGGAAGAAGAAGGATGAGTACAACCCCAAGAACACCATCCCAACCATGAAGCATGGAGGTGGAAACATCATTCTTTGGGGATGCTTTTCTGCAAAGGGGACAGGACCGTATTGAGGGGAGGATGGATGGGGCCATTTATCGCGAGATCTTGGCCAACAACCTCCTTCCCTCAGTAAGAGCATTGAAGATGGGTCGTGGCTGGGTCTTCCAGCATGACAACGACCCAAAACACAAAGCCAGGGCAACTAAGGAGTGGCTCCGTAAGAAGCATCTCAAGGTCCTGGAGTGGCCTAGCCAGTCTCCAGACCTGAACCCAATAGAAAATCTTTGGAGGGAGCTGAAAGTCTGTATTGCCCAGCGACAGCCCCGAAACCTGAAGGATCTGGAGAAGGTCTGTATGGAGGAGTGGGCCAAAATCCCTGCTGCAGTGTGTGCAAACCTGGTCAAGAACTACAGGAAACGTATGATCTCTGTAATTGCAAACAAAGGTTTCTGTACCAAATTTTAAGTTCTGCTTTTCTGATGTATCAAATACTTATGTCATGCAATAAAATACAAATTAATTACTTAAAAATCATACAATGTCATTTTCTGGATTTTTGTTTTAGATTCCGTCTCTCACAGTTGAAGTGTACCTATGATAAAAATGACAGACCTCTACATGCTTTGTAAGTAGGAAAACCTGCAAAATCGGCAGTGTATCAAATACTTGTTCTCCCCACTGTATACACACACGCAAAGCACCTTTCATCCTCTCTTCTAGCACATACAGTACATGCACCAACCCTCCTTCTAACACAGCCATGTTCTAACACAGCCATGTTCTAACACAGCCATGTTCTAACACAGCCATGTTCTAACTCAGCCACGTTCTAACACAGCCACGTTCTAACACAGCCACGTTCTAACACAGCCACGTTCTAACACAGCCATGTTCTAACACAGCAGAGGGATTTCTGCATTATCAAAACAAGCTTTAGAAGATGGGGGAGAAAGATGAGAGGAGCAAGGGAACGGTGGTAGAGATTCTATAATTTTTAAATCCCCCTTTGGCCAGAAATGATGAATATTCTGAGATGGGGTGAGTGATATTCACAGAGTGAGAGATAGAAATGACCTCTTAAATGTCTTTGCCGGAGACATAAACAGAAAATATAGAGACTAACACAGGCAGACTTCTACTCACTCTCTCTCTCACACACACACACACACACATAGCACACTGACGCATAGTCAGGAAGTAAATGCTGTGAAGCAGATGCACTCTAAGCACATACAGCAACACACACCATACCGCAATTGACAGGCCAACCATCAAACACATTCAACACCGAACCATGGACTAGTAGGACACACGTTCAATGCGCTGTCATTCCTTGACACATACACACCGTCAGTGAGTTCAGACACATGAGCTGATGCAATGGTATCTGTGCTGTGAGGTCAAGGACTAATCAGAGGATATGAGCCGGTGGAGGGATGAAATGGTGAGAGCAGAAAGCAGAGAGAGAGGAGAGGAGACTTAGAAGGGTGAGAGGAAGGAAGGAATAGATGTATATTGTTTTCCATTACCTGCAGTGTGTGTGAAGCCTGGTAGGGAAAGTGAGAGAATGTGAGCAAATGAGAGAGAGGGAGAGTGAGAGAGGGGCACAGGGAGGAGGTAGAAAATGGGAGGGGGTGAGAACGTGCGACAGACGGGGGAGGGGGAACGAGCAAGTTATTGGAAGATGCAGAGGAAAGGGGAGGGAGCGAGACTGGGTCAAGGAGACAAAAAGAGGAGAGGAGAGAAGGATTCAGCATAGCAGCAGTAGGCACCGAAAAAGAGGGGTTGTGTGTGTTCGGTTTTTGGCTTGAGCCCAGAGAAATGTCACAAAATAGAATAGGAGAGAACACAACATGGAATACAAAACACAATCCCCCACAACCCCCCTGTCCCATCCCATGATGACACAGTCAACATACTGCACCACAGCAACAGAGCTACAGCCCTAGGCACTGACGCTCAGTATATTGGCAATCACAAAAATTACACATTCATTTATGCATACATTTGTTGGAACAATATTTCCACAGATGTCATAAGTACTAGTCAGTAGTGATGTAAGCCCTGATAAGCTCACATACACAGAGAACAGGAAGAAACAGACGGCAGGGTTGGCAGGAGTGTATGCTGGGACATACTGTGGGATGCATGGGCTTAGCTTGCTGTGTGTATCTGCTAGCTAGAACATACTGGTTGATGCATTCACTTTGTTAGCATTAGCATTCATCTTCTAAGACATACTGCAGGCTGCAAAAATCTGTTAGTATGGCTATCAGCTTTGTATAGATACTACGTGGATTGGCCTTGTATAGACTGTTGTGACCAAACTGTAGGTTGTATTTGGCTTAGCCTTTGCATGCACAGTATAGGAGGGGAGACATTGAACTCCCTGTAGTTCAGGTTAGATGGCCATATGGAATAGATACAGTGCCTTGCAAAAGTATTCATACCCCTTGGATTTCTGCACATTTTATTGTGCTACAAAGTGGCATTAAACTGGATTTAATTGTCCTTTTTTGTCAACAATCTACACAAAATACTCTGTAATGTCAAAGTGGAATAATAAAAAAATAAAAAAATAGAAGATTGATAGAAATTCAATAATATAGTTGTTGCATAAGTATTCATAAGTATTCAGCTCCCTGAGTCGAGACACATTTGGCAGTTTTTACCTTTTTTTTTAATAGCTTTTCACACCTGGATTGTGCAATATGTAATTTCATAATTCTTCAAGCTCTGTCAAGATGTTGGGGGTCATGGCTAGACAGCAATTTTCAAGTCTTGCCATACATTTTCAAGCAGATTTAAGTCAAAACTGTTACTTGGCCTCTCAGAAACATTCACTGTCTTATTGGTAATCAACTCCAGTGTAATGTACTCCAGTGATTTGGCCTGTAGGTTATTGTCCTGCTGAAAGGTGAATTCCTCTCCCAGTGTCTGTTGGAAAGCAGACTGAACCAGGTTTTCCTTTTGCCTGTGATTAGCTCCATCCTGTTTCTTTTTATCCTGAAAAACTCCCCAGTATGTGCAGATGTCAAGCATACCCATACCTTGATGCAGCCACCACCATGCATGAAAATAAGGAGGCAGTTACTCAGTGAAGTGTTATGTTGGATTTGTCCGAAACATAAGACTTTGCATTTAGGCCAAAAAGTGTATTACTTTAGTGCCTTGTTGCATACAAGATGGATGTTTTGGAATATTTGCAATTCTCTTTTCACTTAGAGACATTATTGTGGAGTCACTACAATGTTGTTGAACCATCTTAAGTTTTCTCCCATCACATCCATTGTAACTGCTTTAAAATCACCAATGGCCTCATGGTTACATCAGTGAGCAGTTTAATTCCTGTCCTGCACCTCAGTTCAGAAGGATGTCTATCTTGATGTGTCTGGGTGGTTTAATACATAATCCAAAGCATAATTATTAACTTGACCACGCTTAAAGAGATATTCAATGTCTGATTTGTTATTGTTATCCATCAACCAATCATTACCCTTCTTTGAGGCTTTCAAAAAGATCCCTGGTCTTTGTAGTTGAATCTGTGCTTGTTATTCAATATTTGATTGAGGGAACTTACAGATATTGTATGCACGGGGGACAGAAGAAGGGTATGTCATTAAAAAATGTCAACCCATAGTATTTCATAGACAGTGAGTTCATGTAAATTATTATGTGATTTATTAAGCAACATTTTACTCCTGAACTAATTTAGGCTTGCATAAACAAATAGGCTGAATACTTACGCAATGGACATATTTTAGTTATCACATTTTTATTCATCTTTAAAAAAAAAATGAATTTCTCTCCACTTTGACATTACAGAGTATTTTGAGTAGATTAACAAAAAAAGACAATTAAATTAATCAATTCTAATTATAATTTGTAACAATGTGAAGCAATCCAAAAGCTCTGAATGATTTTGCAAGGCACTGTATGTGAATGAAGGCCAGGGCCAACTAACTAGTGATGGGTAGCATTTAACAGAATACAGAGATGAAAGATAGAGAACGATAGAGAATTAAGCACACAAGGCAGCTATAAAATACAGATGGAACCTCAGAGATGAAGGTGACAATTATGGAAGAGAGAGGGGGGAAGAGACAAATCCAGGGGGAATGTGCCACAGAATGGGCAGAGGGCAGGGAGGATTTTGATTGGCTTCTTCTCTGGTGTGTTCCATCTGGATGTCATATGACCATCTGCAGCTATTCTGACACTAGATAGTGAGAGCACGAGTTTACACACACGAGAGTGTGTGTAGGGATGCGAATGTTTATTTGTGAGGGAGTATGTATGAAGGGATGACTGTGCCATAGGACACACTATTTACCGTGGCATTTATAATAGAAACAAAGTGTTGGGATGGAAAGACATGCTGAATATTGAACAGATTCAACAGCAAAAATAAAATACAACCAAGTAACATTTTCACATGCACCAGGGTTGGGATCAATTCCACTTCAATTGTGCCTATTTGGGAATTAAACTTAAATTCCAATTCTCATGGCTTTTCAACAATGAAAATTGTTGGAATGTCAGTTTACTTCCCTACATGGAAATGGGATGTCAGACAAGTGACTGTATTAAGACAGAAAAACACCAGCAAACTCCATTTCTCCTGTACCAGTAATGGCAGTCCTCATCAGGTCAAAACCTGTTCTAAAAACATAACCCATCCACTCACTATTCCATGACAAACAACAACACAGTGTGCAATTATCTAACAATATTTAATGTTCGTTTTCATTAATTATTTTAATTAGTCAACAGTATACAATTCAATTCACAGACACACTAGTGTCTACACAAACATATATGGACTGTACAGCACATGTGTAGTATGTAGTGTGGCAATTTATATATATTTATATAGTGAGGTGGGAAATTAACGCATGTAAAGTTGGAGGGTGGCTCTATATACAACTTGAATGTGTGTAATCATGTGTGTACATGTGTCCGCACGTGTGTATGTGAACGGTAACAGCAGATAGGTTGAACCATAATTGCGGGTATTGAGTGTGTTGGGTTCTGATGTGTGTGTGTGTGTGTTAAATGTATAGTTTATATATAGACAGTCCCATCATATCAAACATCTTGACGGTCAGTCGTGACCCTCTTCTCCCTTCTTCATTCACAGCATCAGGCAGGTCCCCTCGGTATCCTCTCCTCCATCCTTCTGCTCACCTTTCACCCTTGACCCCTGGCAGGAGAGAACACATGACATCAGTGGGTGATGTGGAGCTCGACTGTCATAGTGGCTTCTTGTCTCCTCTCCTAAACTGATCTGAAAACACTGGTTATGTCAAAAGCAATATGGAGGATTCTTACTGGGACTGAGCTTTTGCATGTCCACTTGTTTAATGTCAGAGCAGATGGAGGAGTGGTGTAACGTAAACCACTGTAGACTATTGAGTATTGAGATACACCCATTGAGCCCAGACAAGCTAACAACTGGGACAGGCCCAGGTCCAGACTCATCTCATCTGTTCCCTGGACCTTATTGACTCACCTAATGGATTTGAAAGGACTGGATCGGGATTGGCGTAAGCAAAGACCCTATATCAGGGTTGATGCCTATCCACTACTTTCAGATCAACAAAGGGTACAGGAATTGATTTGGAACTGTGCTGTCCACAGTACACACACTTTTACAAACACAGACATACACAGGTCATGCTCCTCCTACCTCTCACCAGTCGTAGCGGGGGCGAGTTGCGGGTGGGAGGTGTCTGGGAGACTCATGGCGAGGGGCGGGCGGAGACGAGGAGCTGGGTGGGGCGGCGAGGGCCAGCTGTTGGCCCCCTGCCCTCCTGTCCCGTCCGTAGTCTATCCCCCGTGCGTTTGGGGGAGGGTACCTTCCGGCTGTGCTCCTCCACTCCTCATCGAAGGCAGTAGCCTCACCTGAGAGAGGGACAGGGGGGGGGGGGGGGGTCAGAAACCTGGCCAGACGTACCTCTAACCAGGCAAGTCTAGGAATGGAAACAAACAGTTGCAAATACAGCCATTAAGCATTCATGTGCTTTTTTTACTCAAGGCAAATGGTTTATTATTACTTGAGGGTTAGAAACATGGGTATGGTCATACTGATTCTGGAGAACCGTAGTGAGTAGCACATGTAGCCCCGTGACTTACTCTCCTCCAGGTTGATGTAGTCCTGCCGTTCTTCGCGGTCACCCGTGTGGCGGTTTCGGGAGCGTTCCATCACGTGACCGCGGTCCCAGATGTGGTGGCCAATGGCCAGGCGCTCCAAGCCGCTCTCGCTGTCACGCATCGATTGGCGCGTCTCACGAATCTGAGGGGAGGAGGTAGTGTTCAGCAGGGAGCTGGTAGTAGAGGCCAGTAGCTCTGGAGGACTGGCATTGTAAAACCCTACTGAAAAAATGTACATGCAACCACAGTAGTAAATGTCATTTGGCCTGCTCTTACCCCCCCAGGTGCAGTCCTCAGTTCGCTGGTCTGCTGGTAGACTTTAGGGGCTCCCATGTCTGAGGAGGAGTAGGAGATGACTGTGGAGGAAGAGAACGTCTGACAGTTTGGCGAACCAGACATTCTGTCCTAAAGGGAAAGAAGATAACACATCTTGTCCAGCTGGATTATGTTTAAGTTTCAACCACTGAACTCATGTTGGGTCTTTGCTTTAGACAGAGTTGTTGCTGGGTCACAAAACGTTAACTCTAAAATGTGTTTTTTTCTGGACGCAGAGAATCTCCATTGAGGGTGTTTTTTTTTACTCAGGAACATGTTTGATCTGGATCTGGGAAAGCAGGTGAGGGAATATCTCTGGAAATACTCACCATGTTCTCCATCATTCCTCCCATCATCCCAAACATGTCCATGAAGCCTCCCCCCTAGGGAAGGAACACATGAGGAAGTCAGTTATCTGATTCTGAAATTGAGAATTAGTTTTGAATGTATTGGAACAGGGCCTTGGGTGCTTTTCTGTGCTCTAAGAGGCAGAGATAACATCTTAACACGCAGGGACAAGGACTCACCATTCCCATCATTCCAAACGGCTGCAGGGCTCCAGCCTGAAAAGCAGTAGGAGGTTATTTAACAGCAGACAACAAATATGCAGTAACAATGCAGTATGGCATGAAGTACTATAAAATTAGAGTCTACACTACATATAATCAAAGGGGAAATAGCTATGGTGGGTTGTGCTGTATACATACCAGGGTTGGGTCGATTCCATTTTAATTAGTCGATGCAAAAGTTATCCCATTCAAATTCTAATGTTTACTCATTGAAGAGAATTTGAATTGTACTGTACTTCCTAAATTTGAAGTGGAATTGAACCCAACATCACACACTTACTAGAGATACTCAGAGTAGTCTCTCTCTCTCACACACACACATACACACACCTGAAGGTGGGGTGCACGGGGAGGCTGAATCTGAGGGCTGAGGGGGAAAGGTTCATAGCCAAACGACCCAAACAGACTCCTCATCTGTTGCCTCTGGGCTGCAAATGGATCCCTTCAAAACAGAAATTATTTATCTCACTGAGGATACAGACCATGAAAAAAAAACACAGCAGTGAATAAGGAAAGGGATTGCTGACATTATGAAAACTTAGGTGAGAAATCTACCTGTTTCCAGGAGTACTCTTGACCATGGTTACTCATCATGGAATGAGGATATAAGGGGGGGGGGGGGGGGGGGGGGGGGGGGGAATAAGCTAGCGATAACTATATCATGGCTTGGATGGATCATGGTCCACTCACTATGTGGTGTATGTAGTTAACTAATACACATGGTGGCAGGAGATTAGGCCTTTAAATATCAGAACAAACGACGACTGGGTTGATGCATGCAAGTGGGTATAAAAGCAAGACATGCAGTTCGCTTGGATAAAAGGCAATACGATACTCACATCATGTAAGGGTTGTCATCCACGTCATTTAAATATCGAAACATGGTGTTTTGGTTAGCTAATTAAGCTAGCTGGGGCTAGCTAAAAACGTAGTTTCTTGGGGCCTCAGTACAAAAAATAATGTAAGAGGACAGGAAGTTTACGACCTCTCATTCAGGTATTTCGACACTTCTAGTACAGCGTACCGACGGACAATAGTGAGAAATGTGCAGCAGTATTGTTAGCAAGCTAGCTATCCTTGCTAGCCACCTAGCATCCGTGTAAGGAAACTAGCCTGAAAACTAGCTTGCAAACCAACGTAGGAAATTAGCCTCTTAAAGCAGACGTATTTGCAGAAGCAAGTCTTATATGGTTCACGCCTAAGTACAACTTAAAACATTGACTAGGGTTTTCCTAGCAAGATAGCTAACTAGCTATTTTTCCACTGTTGATTGCACATGAAAACGGAAGTCAAGCTGACAAAGGAAGCCAAAACGTCAGGAATCCAAAGGAAGAAAGATGTTGATGTCTCCACAATTTTCCAACAACCTGACACCTACAAACGCCTATATTTTGTGCAAAACAAGCACCTATCCGTTCAGAAGCCGTGGTGCTAAATGTCACCGAATAAAAAACAAATGACCCTGCAAAACGCCTGTAGCCCGCAAGCTAGAATTAAGCGAAATGTCAATAAAAAAAAGGGGGGGGGGGGGGGCAACATCCGGAAATGACGCAGGCTTGTCGTCAATGCAAAAGGACCAACATGCCTTACCCTTGCTAATGTATAATATCTGTCAACCAATGTCACTTCTTTGGTATCTATTTACATTAAACATGTAATTTTTCTATTGAATGTCACTAAAAAGAGCTGGTGAGAGGGTGTCATTATGTCACTGGGTGACATCAATTATATAGAGCTTAAAATCATAATCAACTATCTTTTTTTCTAAAGATTTGCCTTAAAATGACTGTAAAAACAGAACATTTTAAAACAAGCCTCAGAAACAACTTTAGGAATCAAAATATTGCCAGAAGTTACAGAAATGTGAGAACACTGCTCTCTACAGGCCTTGCTTTTGAGGATCAAACTGCTGTTGCATGCATGCATGCTCAAAAGTTGTGCCAACTGTCAAATATGTTTTTGAAGTTAAGTTTTAATGTCACATGCACAAGCATAGTGAAATGCCTTCTTGCAGCACCAAACCCAACAATGCACTGATCAATATCAAAGTAGCACTAAAGATTACACAAGCTAGAACAAAAACGCATGAGAAATAAAAATAAGAACACAAGGTAATAAGCTATATACATGGTCAGTTCCAATACCATATTTACAATGTGCAGGGATACTGGAGTGATAGAGGTAGACACAGTGCATTCGGAAAGTATTCAGACCCCTTGACTTTTTTCCACATGTTGTTACATTACAGCCTTGTTCTAATATGGATTTAAAAAATCGGAATAATAATTCTTCACTAGTCTTCTAGTCCCTGCTGCTGAAAAACATCCCCACAGCATGATGCTGCCACCAGCATGCGTCACCACAGGGATGGTGCCAGGTTTCCTCCAGACGTGACGCTTGGCATTCAGGCCACAGAGTTCAATCTTGGTTTCATCAGACCAGAGCATCTTGTTTCTCATGGTCTGAGAGTTCTTTTGGGTGCCTTTTGGCAAACTCCAAGCAGGCCATCATGTGCCTTTTACAAAGGATTGGCTTCCGTCTAGCAACACAACCATACAGGCCTTTGTGGAGTGCTGCAGAGATGGTTGTCCTTCTAGAAGGTTCTCCCATCTCCAAAGAGGAATTCTGGAGCTCTGTCAGAGTGACCATCGGGTTCTTGGTCACCTCCCTGACCAAGGCCCTTATCCCCCGATTGCTCTGTTTTGCGGATTGATTGATGAGGAACATGTTTTAATTATCAATTTTAGAATAAGGCTGTAACGTAACATAATGGGCAAAAAGTGAAGGGGTCTGAATACTTTCCAAATGCACTGTATGTATAGGGGTAAGGTGAATAGGTATCAAGACTGTCTAAAGTCCGTATAAATGTGTGTGCATGTTATGTGTGTGTTGGAGTGTCAGTTAGTGTGTATAATACTGTGACTGTGCATAGAGACAGTGCAAAACATTATTTTTTTTTAAATACAAGGTTCAACTCAGATAGTCCATGCAGCCATTCTGTTAGCTATTTAGCAGTCTTATGGCTTGGAGATAGAAGCTGTTCAGGAACCTGTTGGTGTCAGACGTGATGCACTGGTACCACTTGCTGTGCGGAAGCAGAGAGAGAGGTCTATGGCTTACGTGGCTCGAGTCTAACGATTTCCCGGGCCTTCCTTTCACACCAGCTGATATAGAGGTCCTGTATAGCAAGGAGCTCGGACCCAGTGATGTACTAGGCTGTCCGTACCACCCTCTGTAGCGCCATGCGATCGAGGGTGGTGCTGTTGCCATACCAAGCGGGGATGCAGCCAGTCAAGATGCTCTCAATGGTGCTGCTGTAGTGTTTTTTTGTGGTTTTAGATGGTGTGCATTTCCACTGTACTCCTATCCTCACGTGGTTCAGTTTTCACTCCAGTCCATTCCACCCTTTCGATTGTCACGTTTATGAAGTTGATTTATTTGTTGTTGATATTATGTTTGCAAGTCATCTCATACACACTACTGGCTAGATGCCAGCTTACCACCAGGTCACTCAATCCTGCACCTTAGAGGCTTATGTACATAGACATATGTTTAGAATATTGTTCTACTCATTTCATATGTATATATTGTATTGTACTGTATTTTAGTCAATGTCACTCCGACATTGTTCGTCCTAGTATTTATATAATTCCATTAATTTACCTTTAGATGTGTGTATTGTTGTGAATTGTTAGATACTACTTCACTGTTGGAGCTAGGAACATAAGCATTTCGCTATACCCGCAAAAACATCTGCTAAATATGTATGCGATCATACAATTAGATTGAATTGTATTTATTACTCTATTGTGTCGGTAGATGGCAGCACTGTCACAAGGACCGGGGGGGGGGGGGGGGGGGGAGAGAATCCTCGCTCGCAGCTGCGCAGAAGTGGTCTAGTCAAACCCGGATGTAACCAACGCCTAATTGCCGGAGAAAAACGGTGAGTACTTTTCTGAAAACGGGCATAATGAAATTGTTTTAGTTGAATAAATGTGAACACAGTTGTAGTATAGATTCGTCCATCGTTATACATTAGTGCCTACTCACGTAAGAAACGTTGAATTGTCGTTAACGACCATAAGCGACTTTTTAGGAAATTAGCAATCACAGGCTAACCGAGGGGCAATGCTTGCCAGCCAACCCGCATTGTCATAACTTTGAAAAGTTTCATGATATGCGGGCAGTCTCGAATGTTTTGGACTGTACAAAATAACCAACTATCGGCAATGTTTTGTGACAATCTAACTTTACCCATAATTATTTGGCTAGCCGTATGCTTCATGTCAGTGTCTCCCGAAAGCCGGTAGCTAACGTTTGGTATGAAAGTATTGCTACATGTTTGCCTGACACTTCATACAGTGTAGAGCAAATTCTAAGGTTTAACTTTCACATTCATTTTTAGACTGAGACTTTAATGGCTAGCTACAGATTGTTACACAATATAATGTGTGAAACCAAATATTGTTGGTATCCATTACTGGGAGTTACAGGTTACTGTATGCTGTAACGTTAGCGCAGATAATTTGACCAACCTTAATGATATAATCTTTACAAACTTCGTTGTCAATTCGGTCTAGCATGTATATTTTAAAATGACTGTGTCCAGTTGCAGATGCGTTTGAATTTAAAAAATGCTCAGTTATTAAAATAATGTGTATGTATGGCGCCATTTTAGTGTTGCCAAATTAAGGTTGGTCGAAAACTCTCTGTGCTACGCCAAACAGTACCCAACCTGTAACTCCCAGTAATGGATCCCCAAAATCTATGGTTAAATCACATTATCTGGTGTAACAATCTGTAGCTATGCAATGGCATGCTTGCTGTCCTTGCATTTTTCTGGGAAATATGAGTGTATTTAGACAAGCAGGTCCACCTTTTCCTCTACTAATTGGTCGTTTGACCAATCACATCAAATCAAATGTATTTATATAGCCCATTGTACATCAGCTGATATCTCAAAGTGCTGTACAGAAGTGGAGATTATAACAGAACATGGCCGAGATGTTCAAATGTTCAAAAATGACGGCATGGTCAAATAATAATAATAATCACAGGCAGAACTTCTTCATAGCTGATCTGATTGGTCAAAATATCAGAATTAGTCAACCAGTCTAAGCGCAGCCTATGTCCGGTGCCCCCCAGTCCAGTTCACTTGCTGTCTGCCAAATTTAGTTAAGCCATAACTGTAGAGCTGATTGTTTATTCATAAGCGATGCCATTTCCTTTCACATATTTAGGTATAGACTAGCTGCTTTTAGCAACGCTAGTATTTACACACTAGCGTTGCTGGGAATTAGCTTTCAAAAAACCTGACTGGTCCGCCAGAAGATAAATACAATTCATTTAATTTTACTCTGTCGATTGTCTGTAGGCTTGGTCCTTATGCAGGGGGTGAATTTGTGAGAGAAAAAATACATCTATTGGAACGTTTAATTAACCAGCATTTCCAAATGTGGGTCTGTTACAGACCCGTGCAGTTCCTCAGCGAGGTCAGTTCCTCCCTGCTTACATGTCAAAATAAAAATCCCCAACAGGATCTTGCTTTTTTTGTGTGCATGTATGTCACACGTGCAGGACTTTTATTTTGACATGAAGTAAGCGCAGACGATGAAGTAAGTGCAGAGGAAGTGGGTCTACAACAGACCCACTTTTGGAAAGTATGTTTAATTTGTTCAATTAGATGTTTTTTCTCAATTTCCCCCAGTATAAGGTTTACCCTTAAGGACAATCGGCAGGGTAAGTTTAAATATAATTTTATTTAACCTCTGGCTTCCAGCGGACTATCAATCAAATGTATTTATAAAGCCCTTTTTACATCAGCCGATGTCACAAAGTGCTGTACAGAAACCCAGCCTAAAACCCCAAACAGCAAGCAATGCAAATGTAGAAGTACGGTGGCTCAGAAAAACTCCCTAGAAAGGCCAGAACTTTGGAAGAAACCTAGAGGAACCAGGCTCTGAGAGGTGGCCAGTCTTCTTCTGGCTGTGCCAGGTGGAGATTATAACAGAACATGGCCAAGATGTTAATAGATGACCAGCAGGGTCAGATAATAATAATAATCACAATGGTTGTAGAGGGTGCAACAGGTCAGCACCTCAGGAGTAAATGTCAGTTGGCTTTTCATAGCAGAGCATTCAGAGTTCGAGACAGCAGGTGCGGTAGAGAGAGTCCGGGACAAGGTAGCATGTCCAGTGAACAGGTCAGGGTTCCATAGCCATAGGCAGAACAGTTGAAACTGGAGCAGCAGAATGACCAGGTGAACTGGGGACAGCAAGGAGTCAAAAGGCCAGGTAGTCCTGGGGCATGGTCCTAGGGCTCAGGTCCTCTGAGAAGAGAGAATTAGAGCGAGCATATTTAAATTCACACAGTACACCAGATAAGACATGAGAAATACTCCAGATATAACCCTGACACAAACTTATTGCAGCATAAATACTGGAGACTGAGACAGGTGGGGTTGGGAGACACTGTGACCCTGTCAGATGATACCACTGGACAGGGCCAAACAGGCAGGATATAACCTCACCCGATTTGCCAAGGCACAGCCCCCACATCACTAGAGAGATATCTTCAACCACCAACCTACTACCCTGAGACAAGGCTGAGTATAGCCCACGAACCCGAGGAGGGCGCCAACCCGGACAGGAAGATCACGTCAATGACTCAACCCACTCAAGTGACGCACCCCTCCTAGGGACGGCATGGAAGAGCACCAGTAAGCCAGTGACTCAGCCCCTGTAATACGGTTAGAGGCAGAAAATCCCAGTGGAGACAGGGGAACCGGCCAGGCAAGGGAAGTTCGTCGCTCCAGTGCCTTACCTGGGCTAGACTACACTCAATCATAGGACCTACTGAAGAGATCAGTCTTAAAGTCAATAAAGACTTAAAGGTCGAGACCGAGTCTGCATCTCTCACATTCCATAAAAATGGAGCTCTATAGGAGAAAGCCTTGCCTCCAGCTGTTTGCTTAGAAATTCTAGGGACAGTAAGGAGGCCTGCATCTTGTGACTGTAGCGTATGTGTAGGTATGTTCGGCAGGACCAAATCGGAAAGATGGGTAGGAGCAAGCCAACATGTAATGCTTTGTAGGTTAGCAGTAAAATCTTGAAATCAGCCCTTTCCTTAACAGGAAGCCAGTGTAGAGAGGCTAGCACTGGAGTAATATGATAAAATGGTTTGGTTCTAATGAAGATTCTAGCAGCCGTGTTTAGCACTAAGTTTATTTAGTGCTTTATCCGGGTGGTTGGAAAGTTGAGCATTGCAGTAGTCTAATCCAGAAGTGACAAAAGCATGGATACATTTTTCTGCATCATTTTTTGACAAAGTTTCTGATTTTTGCAATGTTACGAAGATGGAAGAAAGTTGTCCTTTTAAATATTCTTTATGTTCGTCAAAAGATAGATCAGGGTCCAGAGTAACGCCGAGGTCCTTCACGGTTTTATTTGAGATGACTGTAGAACCATCAAGATGAATTGTCAGATCCAAAAGAAGATCTCTATCTTTCTTTGGACCTAGAACTAGCATCTCTGTTTTGTCTGAGTTTAAAAGTAAAACATTTGCCGCCATCCACTTCCTTGTCTGAAACACAGGCTTCCAGTGAGGGCAATTTTGGGGCTTCACAATGTTTTATCGAAATGTACAGCTGTGTATCGTCTGCATAGCAATGAAAGTTAACATTATGTTTCCGAATGACATTACCACGTGGCCACGCACGCCTCCAACTCAATCATCAAGTTTGCGGACGACACAACAGTGGTAGGCTTGATTACCAACAACGATGAGACGGCCTACAGGGAGGAGGTGAGGGCCTTCGGAGTGTGGTGTCAGGAAAACAACCTCACACTCAACGTCAACAAAACTAAGGAGATGATTGTGGACTTCAGGAAACAGCAGAGGGAACACCCCCCTATCCACATCGATGGAACAGTAGTGGAGAGGGTAGCAAGTTTTAAGTTCCTCGGCATACACATCACAGACAAACTGAATTGGTCCACTCACACAGACAGCATCGTGAAGAAGGCGCAGCAGCGCCTCTTCAACCTCAGGAGGCTGAAGAAATTCGGCTTGTCACCAAAAGCACTCACAAACTTCTACAGATGCACAATCGAGAGCATCCTGGCGGGCTGTATCACCGCCTGGTATGGCAACTGCACCGCCCTCAACCGTAAGGCTCTCCAGAGGGTAGTGAGGTCTGCACAACGCATCACCGGGGGCAAACTACCTGCCCTCCAGGACACCTACACCACCCGATGTCACAGGAAGGCCATAAAGATCATCAAGGACATCAACCACCCGAGCCACTGCCTGTTCACCCCGCTATCATCCAGAAGGCGAGGTCAGTACAGGTGCATCAAAGCTGGGACCGAGAGACTGAAAAACAGCTTCTATCTCAAGGCCATCAGACTGTTAAACAGCCACCACTAACACTGAGTGGCTGCTGCCAACACACTGACACTGACTCAACTCCAGCCACTTTAATAATGGGAATTGATGGGAAATGATGTAAATATATCACTAGCCACTTTAAACAATGCTACCTTATATAAATGTTACTTACCCTACATTATTCATCTCATATGCATACGTATATACTGTACTCTATATCATCGACGGTATCCTTATGTAATACATGTATCACTAGCCACTTTATACTATACTATGCCACTTTGTTTACATACTCATCTCATTTGTACATACTGTACCCGATACCATCTACTGTATCTTGCCTATGCTGCTCTGTACCATCACTCATTCATATATCCTTATGTACATATTCTTTATCCCCTTACACTGTGTACAAGACAGTAGTTTTGGAATTGTTAGTTAGATTACTTGTTATTACTGCATTGTCGGAACTAGAAGCACAAGCATTTCGCTACACTCGCATTAACATCTGCTAACCATGTGTATGTGACAAATAAAATTAGATTTGATTTGATTTGATTACCAAGAGGTAATATATATATATATATATATATATATACAGTGCCTTGCGAAAGTATTCGGCCCCCTTGAACTTTGCGACCTTTTGCCACATTTCAGGCTTCAAACATAAAGATATAAAACTGTATTTTTTTGTGAAGAATCAACAACAAGTGGGACACAATCATGAAGTGGAACGACATTTATTGGATATTTCAAACTTTTTTAACAAATCAAAAGCTGAAAAATTGGGCGTGCAAAATTATTCAGCCCCCTTAAGTTAATACTTTGTAGTGCCACCTTTTTCTGTGATTACAGCTGTAAAGTCGCTTGGGGTGTGTCTCTATCAGTTTTGCACATCGAGAGACTGACATTTTTTCCCATTCCTCCTTGCAAAACAGCTCGAGCTCAGTGAGGTTGGATGGAGAGCATTTGTGAACAGCAGTTTCCAGTTCTTTCCACAGATTCTCGATTGGATTCAGGTCTGGACTTTGACTTGGCCATTCTAACACCTGGATATGTTTATTTTTGAACCATTCCATTGTAGATTTTGCTTTATGTTTTGGATCATTGTCTTGTTGGAAGACAAATCTCCGTCCCAGTCTCAGGTCTTTTGCAGACTCCATCAGGTTTTCTTCCAGAATGGTCCTGTATTTGGCTCCATCCATCTTCCCATCAATTTTAACCATCTTCCCTGTCCCTGCTGAAGAAAAGCAGGCCCAAACCATGATGCTGCCACCACCATGTTTGACAGTGGGGATGGTGTGTTCAGGGTGATGAGCTGTGTTGCTTTTACGCCAAACATAACGTTTTGAATTGTTGCCAAAAAGTTCAATTTTGGTTTCATCTGACCAGAACACCTTCTTCCACATGTTTGGTGTGTCTCCCAGGTGGCTTGTGGCAAACTTTAAACAACACTTTTTATGGATATCTTTAAGAAATGGCTTTCTTCTTGCCACTCTTCCATAAAGGCCAGATTTGTGCAATATACACAACTGATTGTTGTCCTATGGACAGAGTCTCCCACCTCAGCTGTAGATCTCTGCAGTTCATCCAGAGTGATCATGGGCCTCTTGGCTGCATCTCTGATCAGTCTTCTCCTTGTATGAGCTGAAAGTTGAGGGACGGCCAGGTCTTGGTAGATTTGCAGTGGTCTGATACTCCTTCCATTTCAATATTATCGCTTGCACAGTGCTCCTTGGGATGTTTAATCTTTTTGTATCCAAATCCGGCTTTAAACTTCTTCACAACAGTATGCGGACCTGCCTGGTGTGTTCTTGTTCTTCATGATGCTCTTTGCGCTTTTAACGGACCTCTGAGACTATCACAGTGCAGGTGCATTTATACGGAGACTTGATTACACACAGGTGGATTGTATTTATCATCATTAGTCATTTAGGTCAACATTGGATCATTCAGAGATCCTCACTGAACTTCTGGAGAGAGTTTGCTGCACTGAAAGTAAAGGGGCTGAATAATTTTGCATGCCCAATTTTTCAGTTTTTAATTTGTTAAAAAAGTTTGAAATATCCAATAAATGTCACAGTTTTATATCTTTATGTTTGAAGCCTGAAATGTGGCAAAAGGTCGCAAAGTTCAAGGGGGCCGAATACTTTCGCAATGCACTGTATATATATATATATATATATATATATATATGTATGTATATGGTCTCAATGGGGATAGCTGAGCTTACTACACTGACTATGCTAGTGGCAGGCTCCACTAAGCTGGCAGGGTGGCTAGCTGCCTGGCCTGCACCCTCTCTCATTGTGGAGTTAGAGCCCTGTCTATGTTCATAGATCAGATGAGAGCACCCCTCCAGCTAGGATGGAGTCCATCACTCCTCAGCAGGCCAAGCTTGGTCCGGTTTGTGGGTGAGTCCCAGAAAGAGGTCCAAATATCTACAAATTCTATATTTTGGGAGGGGCAGAAAACGGTTTCAACCAGCGATTGAGTTGTGAGACTCTGCTGTAGAGCTCATCACTCCCCCTGACTGGGTGGGGGGCAGAGCCAATTACTCGATGCTGACATCTTTCTAGCTGATTTAAACGCTTAAGCTATGTTGCGCTTGGTGATCTCTGACTGTTTCATCCTAACATCGTTGGTGCCGACGTGGATAGCAATATCCCTATACGCCACTCGCCAGTTTTAGCCTTAGCCAGCACCATTTTCAGATTAGCCTTAGCATCAGTAGCCTGCCCCCTGGTAAACAGTGTATGATCACTGGATTATTAGTTTTAAATCTAATACTACGGTAATGGAATCGCCAATGACTAGGGTGTTCAATTTGTCAGAGCTAATGGTGGGAGGCTTCGGCGTCTCAGACCCCGTAACGGGAGGAGTAGAGACCAGAGAAGGCTCGGCCTCTGACCCGTTGCTTAATGGGGAAAACCGGTTGAAAGTTTCTGTCGGCTGAATGAGCGACACCGGTTGAGCATTCCTACAGCATTTCCTTTCAGAAGCCTTGAGAAAGTTGTCCGGTTGAGGGGACCGTGCGAGGGGATTTATACTACTCACGTTATCTATACTTATTGGTGGTACAGACAATGTTTCATCCTTTACTTAGCTTCGGCTGGTGGAGGTCCTGTAGAACCATGTCCAGATAAAGCGTCCGGGGTGAAAAAGTTGAAAGAAAAAACGAGGTAAAAATATAAGACGGTAATTAAAAAGTAAAAGCCATAAAGTTGGCAGGTAGCAAAGAAACATTAAAAACAAACCGCACGTAAACAAGTCTACAAGTTGTGACCGGAAACTAGCATTTTTTTGCAAGATAATTCCTAGCATCACTAGTGTGGAAATACTAGCGTTCCTAAAAGCAGCTAGATATAGACTACCCGTTTCTAATGTGTTTATCTACTTATTCAGCAGAAGTAACGATTTGAAATTAAAATCTTAAATCAGGCAAAAGGCAACAAATAGTCATGACTACATCATGTCGCTTCCCTTTCCCTGCCATGTCTTTGCTATGCAAGTATGCGGAAGTTAACGTTGTCTAGCAGTAACTGGAAATAACTTTTTGTTACATAACACCAAGTTTGTCACAGAGACACACTTTTTTGGGTAGTCCAGGCATATTTTGATTTGCCTGGACCCCTGTCTGTTTACCTGTCTGTCTCTACCTCCTTCCGTTGGCTATTCAAAGTTCCGCCCCCCATAAAGGATCCATTAGTGACAATCAACATGTTTCAAATGCGGTCAAGCATCATTTGTGGTTTGATGATCAGTAGATGCCCATGTTTTGAGCATTAGCCGAACACACCATGAACATCACCTGTCTGTACATCAATAGGCTGCAGGCAAGGCAGACAGTCTTATTGCAAATCACGTTGCTGTTGTCATCTCCACTCTGTCTGGTTGTGTTGTTTTTAGTTTCCCAGTTACTGTTATTGTATGGAGTTACAAGCAAGGTCTCAATTATATCTTTCATAAGATATTAACTCTACTATGTTATGACTGGTGTATGTGTGTCCTGTCTATCTGTGTCTGTCTCTCTCGCCGAGTAGATGCAGACAATAAAGTGTGTAGTGGTGGGGGACGGAGCTGTAGGAAAGACCTGTCTACTTATCTCCTACACAACCAACAAGTTCCCCTCAGAATACGTGCCTACGGTAAGAGGTGGGCAGGGGAGGGTGTAAGTAGGGGCAAACAAGTCACACCCTAAACACTGTGGAGGTCAGTGGGGTGATGTCCAGAGAGCTGAGTGGGAGGGTAGAATGGGCTTTAACACCATAACCAGCCTGCCAGTTGGGTTAATGTTTGATTTGAACCTTTTATTTAACATTTAGCTTATTGATTTACATTTGCTTCATGAAATAATTAAAGATGAGTAACATCCCTTGAACTTTTTAATCTAATTATTTTGTGTGTCTCATGTGTGCAGGTGTTTGATAATTATGCAGTGACGGTGATGATCGGAGGGGAACCCTACACACTTGGGCTTTTTGACACAGCAGGTAATCTGTCTTTGTCTGTCAATTTATGCTTTTATGTCTGTACCTCCTTCTGTTAAGCAGTCACTGTGCTACAACTCAATCCTAGTCTGCTTTTGTTCATTCTTGAGAACATATGATGTCTTGTAAATGCAACTCAACCAGTTGAATCGTTCAATATCACATTAGTTTCATTGTCACAGCGTTCTCTTCCTCTGATTGGTCGTCTCAGGTCAGGAGGATTACGATAGGCTGCGACCTCTCAGCTACCCGCAGACGGATGTCTTCCTCGTCTGTTTCTCCTGCGTCTCACCCTCATCCTTTGAGAATGTCCGAGAGAAGGTCGGTGTTGGTCTCTGAGTCGCCACACCTCAACTTTTTACCTTGTATTATTACCCATAGAGAAACTTCTAGATTATGGATCTGAACCCTTTCCTTAGCCACTTCACCTTCTGTTATGGTAGATTATCTCCCAAAGCCCATTGGAAGGCTATGTGAAGTCATCCTCATATTGCTTACACCAGGAATGGGCAACTTTGATGGGGCCGCAGTGGCACACGGGTCTGTGTACCCACATCCATTCCAACACATGCATTCAGAGCCAGCCATAGCCTTTCGGGGGTCCTAAGTTGTCTTGCGAGCAAAGCATTGAAGTTTTAGTTAATTTCCTGAAATTCTACACATTTTGCCATGGAGTGTAGATAAAATGTTGTAGTTTTAAATTAAGTTTGCTTCAATTCTATACATTTTGCCATGGGGCAGAGAGAAGAACGTGTAGTTTTACAGCAAATGTTCTTAAATTCTACACACTTTGCTATAGTGTGGAGAGAAATGTTTGCAGTTTTTAATATGATATCTGAGTGAGCGTGACAATTTAATGGGGGCCTCCCGGTCGGTAATTCGACCATGATTACTACAGATGGCTAGTCTAATTTACCATTCTAAATGTACCAATCTTAGCTAATTCAGTGGCTGTCAGTGACTAACATAACACAATAAACTTCTGATTCACAACCATATTTCAATATTGCAAATTGTATTCTACTATTGTAACTCTCAACAGTAAGTTGAGACCCTGAATGAGTTCCTAAAAAAATATATATAAATTTTTTTTAAACTAATGTTGGGAAATTGATCCGCGGCCCTCCAGTTGCCCATTCCTGGCTTACATCTATCTCTGTTGATATCTACAAACAGAATGGCTAGGGGCTAGCTCAGGGTAAAAAAAAAAAAGAAAGAGCATGCACATGTCTTTTCCTACTAGCACTCACTTTGTTGAAAAATGTATTTACTACGACTGAGGTGTGTGGTTGTCTCACCTTGCTATTTTAAGATGAATCTAACTGTAACTCCGTCTGGATAAGAGCATCTGCTGAATGACTAACATGTAAAAATGATTTTGAATTGAGCATATGAACTGATTCTGTACACACTCTGACCTCTGTGTATCCTTTGACCCCTGTAGTGGGTTCCAGAGATCTCCCATCACTGTCCTCGTACACCCTTCCTGTTGGTGGGCACCCAGGTGGATCTGAGGGACGACAGCAACACTGTGGAGAAGCTGGCCAAGAACAAACAGCGGCCCCTGTCCCCTGAGAGCGGAGACAAGCTGGCCCGGGACCTCCGGGCCGTCAAATATGTGGAGTGCTCCGCCCTCACGCAGGTAAGGGGCCAAGGATAATGTTACATGGTTATAGGGGAAAAGAGCTGATAAGGACCCATGGTGGCTGAAACAGTGCTGTACTTCACAAAATAGGTTAGAATACATTTATAAACCATGAAAAGTCAATGCAATCTCTCCCTCTCTCCTCTCTCTCTCTCTCTCAGAGGGGGCTGAAGAACGTGTTTGACGAGGCCATCCTGGCAGCTTTGGAACCTCCTGAGACTAAACCCAAGAAACGCTGTGTCCTGTTATAAAGGGAGAAGGAGTGGTAGAGGGGCAGGGTTAAGAATAGGCGAGTTGGTTACAAATAAGAGAAGCAGATCAACAGCTTGAAAAAGGACAAAAAAGAGTGAAAAGGAAGGCGATGAAATGGCATCGAGACTCCAATACATTCATGCACTGTGCCTTCTTAATATGTATTGAAAAATGGAGAGGAGAGCGATTTGGTCTTTCAAGTAAAGAATACAAGTGGGGAAGGAATCAACAGAACTTTCATCTAGTCTCCTTCTCCAGATACACTTTAGACATTTGAAGTGTTTACCCTAACATTACTTCTGTGGGGCGGGCTCTCCTACCTGCCCGTCATGTTGCCTTTGTGCCTAGCTTAAATGAAATAAATACCTTGGGGAAACACTTAATTGACATTTTCTTTAGTTGCTACTTTGAGGAGGGAGGGGGAGAACACAAGATTAGTTTCCACTCCCGACCAGGCTAGCATGCTAGAATGGTCACTTTTTCTTTTGGGACACACCAAGTGCATTTTCGCCTCAGATTTTACTGCCTTCTGAAGGCAACACAGAACTGAATATATATTATTTTTTATCTCTTTTTGTGTAATGTATGATGTATTAATTTTATAATTTTCTTTTGGGAAATTCTTAGCGTATATTATATTCTTTTGGGAGTAATTCAAAACGTCTTTTTTTTTTTTGCTTGACTACCAACTTGATTGTGATTGGTTGATAGTATAACACATTAAGCTGTACTATTTTGAATAGCTGAACTTAATCTTGATAATAACAATGATGGTGAGATTATAACCGTTTCCTAGTCAACTTCTGGATGTTTGTAATTGCAGAATGTTTGTAATAAAATAGTTGAACTGACACAGTTGGTCATTGAGTTAGTGTGTAATTCTTAATGTTTCACGTGATGGTTTACAGCACACATCATAGAAGAAACTGTAGTCAAAACAAGTTTATTTAACCAAGTCGACTGCAGAACACGAGCAACATGCATCACAATTGTTTTATTAGTGTTGGACTAAAGCAACATGGATGCAGACGGACTGGGGGGAGAGGACAGGTATTCTCACTGGTAGAATCTGAGGGGTAGGAAAACGGGCCACAGGATGATTGATGTACAAATAAATAAAAGACAGAATAGTGGCAAAAGACTCATGAATGTATAAAGACTGCAACTACCTACTACAGTGAAATCAAGAATCATAAATACAGTAAATGTATAAAGTTTGCAACTACCTACTATACTGAAATCAAATGCATTTAAGAAAAGGGCTGTAATAATTTCCCTGTTAGTTGAGGTTAATTTCGGCTTTAAACGCTTTGTCAGTTTAATTGTGTGTGTGTGTGTGCTCGCTGTAGGCTGTGTGCCATTATGATCTAGACAATCACCTACACAGTGTAGGACGCTGACTTGCAATGCTGCATTATAGTTCCTTTTAGGTTGAAAGAGTACATCATGAGTGTAATATGTTCAATGGGAGTGTGAATAGTGCTCTATGCAGGGAGTTTCCTTTCTCCATGCTTGTTAGTATATCTCTCTACTTTCTGGCGTTAGAGGTAATGGGCGAGGTCATTCCACCCTTTCTGCCTTCCCTTGCAGAGGTTTCTGTCATACGTAGGTCCTCACTCTCATAATGCACTAGCTTATACTATCCACACGGTTCTTGCCAGAGTCTTAAAGTGTATGTCAGGTCAGTTTTGTAGAACATGTCATCAAAGTGTTGTTCTACCACGTCTGGACAATGTTCTACAGCAGCGGTTCCCAACCTTTTCCCCCAGGGCCCCACTTTTCTCATTTGAAAAATGTAACTTTGTTTAATTTCAGGGACCTAGGATTTTAGGTAGGCTATTTAATGATTATAATAATAAAGCATAAGGAAAATAAAGTCTTGAACCGATTTCCCACAATGTTATTCCACTACCAAATATGTTTTATTAAAATGCATATCAACCTCAATTTAATTATACATATTATATTTTACAGAATGTGAATAGATCAATAGAGAGCGACAGAGTCACATTGTATAAGATTACTTCCCAAGCAAAGTCCAATTTCTTTGACTCCTTGACTTTAGGTTGTAGCTCAGATTCTGAATGTCATGGAGACAAACCAAAGATATTCCTATATTCGCATCTCCCTCGGGCATTTTACCGTTTGTTTCTAGCCTAAAGCTTCACAGATGGATGCGTTGTTTTAGATAGGTATAAACAATAAAAAAATATATAACCCTCAAGTCAAGGAAGATCCTGCCCCCCCCCCCCCCCCCCCCTCCCCCAAAGAAATGTTGGCGCATCCTAGGTTGGGAACCCTGGTTCTAGAGTGTCTGGTCCACAGGAGGTTGGTGGCACCTTAACTGGGGAAGACGGGCTCGTGGTAATGGCAGGAGCGGAATTAGTGGAATAGTATCAAACACATGCCATTCCATTTACTTTGTTCCAGCCGTTATTATGAGCCGTCCTCCCCTCAGCAGCCTCCACTTGTCTGGTCGTTGTAGTAGTGTTCCAGAATGTCTGGGTAGTGTTGTGTTCTAGAGTGTCTGGGTACTGTTGTGTTCTAGAGTGTCTGGACAGTGTTGTGTCTTGGTAGTGTTCTGGAGTGTCTGGGTTGTGTTCTAGAGTGTCTGGACAGTGTTGTGGTCTGGGTAGTGTTCTGGAGTGTCTGGGCTGTGTCCTAGAGTGTCTGCACAGGTGTAAGGTTCTTGCGTGTCTGCTCAGTATTCTGGGTTCTGCATAGACAGACTGGGTTCACTCTCGGCAGGTGTGGATCATCACTGTGTTCTTGCACTGCTGGCAGCGGACCGAGCAGCACCAGGAGAACTTACAGGAGCAGCGCTGCACCACCTCGGCCCGGCCTGCCCGGTACCCTGGCCCACAACACACCAGCTCACAGCCATCTGGGGCCAGCCGGGAGGTGCCTGGGAGGGGAGGATGTAGACGAGGTAGAGGAAAGGAAATAAGGATGTGAACATACAAAACAGCCTGATCACCTAATAAAACGTAAATGCTTTATCCCAGTGCTGCTGATGTGACTGAATCTCACCGTTACAGCGTCGGCCGGCTGTCCCGGGGATCCCATTGTCGGGGTCGAGACGGCAGAAGTCTGGAGAGACAGCGAGGTACACCAGGTCCCTGGCGGCAGGAGGTTTGACCTGGGGGTCCCGGGGCAGCAGGGCTGTCCTGGAGCCGATACGGGACAGACGCACCTGGGTGAGTGGGGGTATTTGTTGAATGTTAGAGATTTTGAAAAGACTGGAAGCAGTAAAAAACACTAATTTCCAATGGTTTGTCACCTATTAAATGAATAATGAAGATGATATCCCAAATATATGGCTGTACCTCTGTGGCTCCATCAAAGCGTTCCTTCAGCACGGCGCCGACGCGCCGAAATGGGGGCATGACTTTCCAGCAGGTCCTCAGCTCACAGGATCCCGAGACACCATGACACTTACACTCCACCTGCATGTTATGGAGGATAGCCTGGGGATGGAGGAATGTAAAAGAACAATCAGGAAGTCAAAGGAAACAAGGAAAAAAAGATGATAGAAGTGAAGATTGAAGATGTCATCAGAGTGCCCCACCGCCACCAACCTTCCGTCCAGCCTCGTTGTTATGGACATTCATGAGGGGTCGCCCTGCCGACATCCCCTTGGCACGCTCCGTCTCATCCACGAAGGTCTGGGAGAAGGCCACACCATATGACAGGTTATCACTGCACCCAGACCACTGGAAACCTGCAGGACAGACAGAAAGATGTTGACAGCATCTGCACATTTTCCAATTATGTATTTCAAGACAATAGAGACAAAGTTTAACTGACAGACAGAAAGAGAGACAGACCTATAGACTGATGTCTAGACACAAGCGTAGAGAGAGGATCAGAGGTCCACACCGCAGACTCACCCTCGGGACTGACCCCTCTGACCTTCCTGTCGCAGCCACACCGCTCTAGCTCCCCCCGGCTGCAGCCTCGCGTCACTGCAACTGCCACCGCCGCCGAGGACAGGGCGTGCACAAAGGCTGCCTCACGGGTGCCTGGTTTATAGAAGAGTTCAAGAGAGCAATTGAGTCATTTACCATGTCATCACATGTCCTTCTGATTTCAGCCATGTGGAATCAACGGTTACCAGCATGTTAATGACTGTGGTACAACCAGATTTCCAGTGGTAACTAGAGAGGCCCTGCTGTCCTCACCTTGGCTCATGACTCTACCGAACACGTTGACTCCACGTGGGGTGGTGGAGCAGTTCCAACGGCGATTACGAAACTGGTGCTGGCACTGATCCGACCAACAGCCAAGCCAATGGGACCAAGGGTTCGGGGTTCATATAGACAGGCAGATAGACATTTTACATAGGTGCTGAGGAGAGTGAACTTTGGTCAAACTGGTGCTGGCACTGATCCGACCAACAGCCAAGCCAATGGGACCATGGGTTCGGGGTTGATATACAGTGCCTTGCGAAAGTATTCGGCCCCCTTGAACTTTGCGACCTTTTGCCACATTTCAGGCTTCAAACATAAAGATATAAAACTGTATTTTTTTGTGAAGAATCAACAACAAGTGGGACACAATCATGAAGTGGAACGACATTTATTGGATATTTCAAACCTTTTTAACAAATCAAAAACTAAAAAATTGGGCGTGCAAAATTATTCAGCCCCTTTACTTTCAGTGCAGCAAACTCTCTCCAGAAGTTCAGTGAGGATCTCTGAATGATCCAATGTTGACCTAAATGACTAATGATGATAAATACAATCCACCTGTGTGTAATCAAGTCTCCGTATAAATGCACCTGCACTGTGATAGTCTCAGAGGTCCGTTAAAAGCGCAGAGAGCATCATGAAGAACAAGGAACACACCAGGCAGGTCCGAGATACTGTTGTGAAGAAGTTTAAAGCCGGATTTGGATACAAAAAGATTTCCCAAGCTTTAAACATCCCAAGGAGCACTGTGCAAGCGATAATATTGAAATGGAAGGAGTATCAGACCACTGCAAATCTACCAAGGCCTAACCGTCCCTCTAAACTTTCAGCTCATACAAGGAGAAGACTGATCAGAGATGCAGCCAAGAGGCCCATGATCACTCTGGATGAACTGCAGAGATCTACAGCTGAGGTGGGAGACTCTGTCCATAGGACAACAATCAGTCGTATATTGCACAAATCTGGCCTTTATGGAAGAGTGGCAAGAAGAAAGCCATTTCTTAAAGATATCCATAAAAAGTGTCGTTTAAAGTTTGCCACAAGCCACCTGGGAGACACACCAAACATGTGGAAGAAGGTGCTCTGGTCAGATGAAACCAAAATTGAACTTTTTGGCAACAATGCAAAACGTTATGTTTGGCGTAAAAGCAACACAGCTGAACACACCATCCCCACTGTCAAACATGGTAGTGGCAGCATCATGGTTTGGGCCTGCTTTTCTTCAGCAGGGACAGGGAAGATGGTTAAAATTGATGGGAAGATGGATGGAGCCAAATACAAGACCATTCTGGAAGAAAACCTGATGGAGTCTGCAAAATACCTGAGACTGGGACGGAGATTTGTCTTCCAACAAGACAATGATCCAAAACATAAAGCAAAATCTACAATGGAATGGTTCAAAAATAAACATATCCAGGTGTTAGAATGGCCAAGTGGAATGGAAAGAACTGAAAACTGCTGAACTGAAACCCTGCTGTTCACAAATGCTCTCCATCCAACCTCACTGAGCTCGAGCTGTTTTGCAAGGAGGAATGGGAAAAAATGTCAGTCTCTCGATGTGCAAAACTGATAGAGACATACCCCAAGCGACTTACAGCTGTAATCGCAGCAAAAGGTGGCGCTACAAAGTATTAACTTAAGGGGGCTGAATAATTTCACGCCCAATTTTTCAGTTTTTGATTTGTTAAAAAAGTTTGAAATATCCAATAAATGTCGTTCCACTTCATGATTGTGTCCCACTTGTTGTTGATTCTTCACAAAAAAATACAGTTTTCTATCTTTATGTTTGAAGCCTGAAATGTGGCAAAAGGTCGCAAAGTTCAAGGGGGCCGAATACTTTCGCAAGGCACTGTAGACAGGCAGATAGACATTTTACATAGGTGCTGAGGAGAGTGAACTTTGGTCAAACTGGTGTAATAGTTTAATACTTTACTGAGTACAGATGAGGGGATGTTAATGATGCTGGTTAAAGAGGAAGAAGAAGATGATCATAATAATAATAAATACAAATGATGAGGATGATTGAGGAGGTTAATGATGACACTCCTCCACACTGATTGATATGGATATCGGTTGAAGAAGATGATTTTGGTGATGATGATGATGTTGAAGATGACTGTAACAACAGCGCTGATGATGATGTTGAAGATGACTGTAACAACAGCGCTGATGATGATGTTGAAGATGACTGTAACAACAGCGCTGATGATGCTGATTGAAGATGACTGTAACAACAGCGCTGATGATGATGTTGAAGATGACTGTAACAACAGCGCTGATGATGATGTTGAAGATGACTGTAACAACAGCGCTGATGATGATGTTGAAGATGACTGTAACAACAGCGCTGATGATGATGTTGAAGATGACTGTAACAACAGCGCTGATGATGATGTTGAAGATGACTGTAACAACAGCGCTGATGATGATGTTGAAGATGACTGTAACAACAGCGCTGATGATGCTGATTGAAGATGATCTTGAGAAAGTCAATGGTTGATCTTAAATAAACTCTTCCACATGGACTTCACTACTTTTGTAACACATCCGATGTCAGTTCTGCCCCAGGCTCATACCTCCTCTATGACCATCTCGGCTGCCTTGCGCACAGACTCCATGACCTCTCCCCGCGCCCTGCACACCCCCACCTGCCCCACGGACAGTCCCCTCAGCCGCCCACAGGGGGCAGCACCCGACACGGGCCGCGAGCGCGGCATCCTCGCCAGGGAGCTGAGGGAGAGAAAGAGAGGGAGAGGGGACGATGCAGGAGAGAGAGGGGAGGGGCAGAGGGGGAGATAGAGGAAGAGAAAATGGGGAGATGGGGATTGAGGGAGAGCGAGGGTGTAAATGGCAAGAAGGGGTGAGATTAAGGATAGAGGGAGAGGAAGAGAAGGGGCGAAAGAGCCAATGATGGGTGAAAGAGAAGAGAACACAGGGGACAGGGTTTCAGAGAGCGAAAGAGAAGGACAGAGAAAGACCAGCAGACAAAAGGGACAGAGAAGACACAGTGAAGGGAGGGAGGACAAGAGAAAGACCAGCAGACAAAAGGGACAGAGAAGACACAGTGAAGGGGGGGAGAGAGAGGACAAGAGAAAGACCAGTAGACAAAAGAGACAAAGAAGACACAGTGAAGGGAGGGAGAGAGAGGACAAGAGAAAGACCAGTAGACAAAAGGGACAGAGAAGACACAGTGAAGGGAGGGAGAGAGAGGACAAGAGAAAGACCAGTAGACAAAAGGGACAGAGAAGACACAGTGAAGGGAGAGAGGACAAGAGAAAGACCAGTAGACCAAAGGGACAGAGAAGACACAGTGAAGGGAGAGAGGACAAGAGAAAGAACAGTAGACAAAAGGGACAGAGAAGACACAGTGAAGGGAGGGATAAAGAGAGAGAGGACAAGAGAAAGACCAGTAGACCAAAGGGACAGAGAAGACAGTGAAGGGAGAGAGGACAAGAGAAAGACCAGTAGACCAAAGGGACAGAGAAGACACAGTGAAGGGAGGGAGAAAGAGAGAGAGGACAAGAGAAAGACCAGTAGACCAAAGGGACAGAGAAGACACAGTGAAGGGAGAGAGAGAGAGGACAAGAGAAAGAACAGTAGACAAAAGGGACAGAGAAGACACAGTGAAGGGAGGAAGAGAGAGGACAAGAGAAAGACCAGTAGACCAAAGGGACAGAGAAGACACAGTGAAGGGAGGGAGAGAGAGGACAAGAGAAAGACCAGTAGACCAAAGGGACAGAGAAGACAGTGAAGGGAGAGAGAGAGAGGACAAGAGAAAGAACAGTAGACAAAAGGGACAGAGAATACACAGTGAAGGGAGGGAGAAAGAGAGAGACCAGTAGACCAAAGGGACAGAGAAGACACAGTGAAGGGAGGGAGAAAGAGAGAGACCAGTAGACCAAAGGGACAGAGAAGACACAGTGAAGGGAGGGAGAAAGAGAGAGAGGACAAGAGAGAAAAGGTCAGCAAGGGTGAGACAAAGGGAGAAAGGGGAGCGACAGAAAGAGATTTAGAGGCACGTCACCATCTTTTAAAAGTTATAGCATGACAAACAAACTCTCTCTTTCTCTCCCTCCCAGAACGCCAGACTTACAGCCAGTTGGTTGCCATGGTCGGGTGGGTTGTCCATAGCAACAGCAGGAGGAGTTGTGCCGTGAGATTGACAGCGGAGACAGTTGGCATCAGACTGTCTGTCTGTCCGTCTCCGTGGGTCAGTGAGTGTCCTTGGGCAGCAGTCTGCCTTTTTCCACGGTTAAGCCTCGTTGTCCGTCAGTGTGTCAGTTAGTTCTATCTTTCTGGTTCCGAGCTTGGGGATGATCCCCTCATATCTGCAGATAGGAGAAGGTCGACCTGGTTAGTTAAGTAATGTGTTCTGTCGGAGAAGCTCATCTCTCCCTCTTACAACTTATTCACAACCATCAGGTCTGTGATCAAGACTGTAGATGAGGGTGCTATTTCATTTTCTTTGAAAAATGCTATGTATAATACATAACAAGTTCTCTGGATGAGTACAGCTTAGTAATAAACGTGGGTTCTTACCAGTTCATGTCCAGCACTGTCCAGTAGTTTTTCTCTTTGGAAATGTGTCTGACCAGATTGAAAATCAAATCCAATTTCTCAGTGAACGGTATCAATGTTATAGATGAACAATTTCCACCTCTGTGATAGCAGAAACATGCCTATAGGAAGGTATTGTCATGTAAAGTTACCCAGGTACACGTCTAAAACAACTACATTAGAAAATAAAAAAGGTCATATCCAAATAGTGTGGTTCTTGACCAAATAAAATTACTTTTTAGAATGATTTGGCAGATAGTGATCAAAATTGACACTTTTTGTTTGTCTGATTCCCCTCTATCTCTCTCTCTCTCTCTCTAGAAAATGTTTGAGAGAGAGAAAGAGACTAATATTATAACACAAAGAACAAAAGTGAGGGAAACTCAACATCCAAAAAAGCCCCTAAGATTTCGATAGGTAAATATGTAAAAAAGCATTTTTCCTCTCTGCTGTTTGTCCCTTGGTTGCTTCCCCTCTTAAGAAAACGAATGTGTGTCCAGTCCCGTAAAAGACCGAAACAAAGTGAGAATGGTGAGATGGCAGTGATGGGTTATAAAGGAGGGAGGGAGGTAGAAGAGATGTAGGGTGGCAGTCAGAGGGAGGGGACACTTTGTAATTGTTACACTGCAGTACATTAACACTGATGAATGGCATGGGTTCCATTGTGCATGTTAAGCACAAGACATAATATAATATGTGACCCTGGAGAGAGGGAGAGCTAAACAGAATTATGCTGAATGGTTCATTTAGAGCGTGCGTGTGTGTGTGTGTGTTTGTTTGTTTGTTTGTTTGTTTCACCAGTTTCCAAGAACATTAAAAGCACCTGTCAGAATATGTCTCTGTTCATTCAGGGGTCCTAGCTACAGGTTCTCACTGATGCTACATTGTGTGTTTGACTGAAACGTGCAGTGGTTACTGTGGCCTGTAAGAAATACCCAGCATAAGATGAAGGACCCTGGGACTAAACACCTCCCTCTGCAACTAGATCTTTGACTTCCTGACAGGCTGCCCCCAGGTGGTAATGGTAGGTAACAACACATCCACCACGCTGATCCTCAACACTGGGGCTCCTCAGGGGTGCGTGCTCAGTCCCCTCCTGTACTCCCTGTTCACTCATGACTGCACGGCCAGGCCCGACTCCAGCACCATGTTCATTAAGTTTGCTGATGACACAACAGTGGTAGGCCTGATCACCGACAACGATGAGACAGCCTATATGTAGGAGGTCAGAGACCTGATCGTGTGGAGCAAGGACAACAACCTCTCCCTCAACGTGATCAAGACAAAGGTTTGTGGACTACAGGAAAAGGAGGACCGAGCACGTCCCCATTGTCATTGACGGGGCTGTAGTGGAGCTGGTTGAGAGCTTCAACTTGGTGTCCACATCACCAACAAGCTAACACGGTACACAAAGAGAGTTGTGAAGAGGGCACGATAAAACCTATTCCCCTTCAGGAAACTGAAAAGATTTTACAGCTGCACCATCGAGAGCATCCTGACGGGTTGCATCACTACCTTGTTTTGCAACTGGTCGGCTTCCGACCGCAAGGCACTACAGACGGTAGTGTGTACGGCCCAGTACATCACCGGGGCCAAGCTTCCTGCCATCCAGGACCTCTATACCAAGTGATGTCAGAGGAAGACCCTAAAAATTGTCAAAGACTCCATCTACCCTAGTCATAGACTGTTCTCTCTGCTACCACAAGGCAAGCAGTACTGGAGCGCCAAGTCTAGGTCCAAGAGACTTATAAACAGCTTCTACTCCCATGCCATAAGACTCCTCAACAGCTAATCAAATGGCTACCCAGACTATTTGCATTGCCCCCCCCCCCCCCCCCCCCCCCCCGCATGCATAGCAACTTTAATAACTCTACCTACATGTTCAAAATGACCTCAATTACCTCGACACCGGTGCCCCCGCACATTGACACATTGACTCTGTACTGGTACCTGTATAGAGCCCCGCTATTGTTATTTACTGCTGCTCTTTAATTATTTGTTATTTTTATCTCGTACTTTTTGGGGGTATTTTCTTAAAACTGCATTGTTGGTTAAGGGCTTTAAGTAAGCATTTCACTGTAAGGTTCTACCTGTAGTATTCGGCGCATGTGACAAATAAAATGTGATTTGATATAGAGATGACTACACCCACCCCTCGTCCAGGAATTGCGACACTATGGTTTTTTGTGTATATATGTACGTGAGAAAGTGTCTTACCTAATGTTTAATCTTCCCAAACTTTGTTGCTCTTTTTACGAGTTCCCCACACCCCTCCTCTATCTCCCCCGTACTTGCCCTCTCCTTCGGTCTTTCGCTGCCTCTCTATATCGTCTTAGAAGAAGGGGTGACATTTAGACAAGGGGTATAAAACACACTGGCAACAAATATTGGAACTGAGGCAAATAAATCACGAAAGTGGAGGGGAGGGAGGGAGGGATGGAGTGAGGGATGAAGAGAAACTACTGGGGTGTTAAACTGAGGTGAAGGGGTAAAGGGAAAGTGGGCCGAAAGGAACATTCAGGGATGTAGGGTAGAAGGAAAGTCTGATATTAGAGTTCAAGGAGGGGGGTTGGTGCTCCCTTATGGTCCTGTACAGCACTCTCTCTGTGTGTGTGTGTGTGTGCGTGCGTGCGTGCGTGCTAATGGGGTATGTTCCGGCCCAGAGTTGGAACACCTGAGTTAACTAATTTATTACTTGTGTTAGATCTCCAATAGTTGATTTAGGTGTTTTAGTGCTAGGTATGAACAAAAACCTGCACACTTTGGCTGTCCAGGGATGGGATTGGTGACCTATGCCCATTTACTTATAGGCCTATTTAATTAGTGTAATAGTGCTGAACAATTTTTGGTTAACTCGTTGAAAGAGGTGTATGAGGCCCTTGTTGCCCTGCTGACCCCTGCCCTACGACCTCTAATGATATCACTATCTGATGGCATACCATAGTCTACCTGAACCCAGTGACACGAGGTCCTCTCCAAACAAACAAATAAATAACCTAATTCTAGGTTGGCTCCACCTCCTCAAACCTCTCTCTCTCTCCATTTGAACAGTCCCTCTCTCTGTTTCCCTCCCGCCTCCTACCTCCTCAAACCTCTCTCTCTCTCCGTTTGAACAGTCCCTCTCTCTGTTTCCCTCCCCCCTCCCCCCTCCCACCTCCCCAAACCTCTCTCTCTCTCTGTTTGAACAGTCCCTCTCTCTGTTCCCCTCCCCCCTCCCACCTCCCCAAACCTCTCTCTCTCTCTCCGTTTGAACAGTCCCTCTCTCTGTTTCCCTCCCCCTCCCCCCCTCCCCCCTCCCACCTCCCCAAACCTCTCTCTCTCTCTCCGTTTGAACAGTCCCTCTCTCTGTTTCCCTCCTCCCCCCTTTTTTAAACTCTACTCCATGTCGTATTCCTCCTTTGTGTCCGTCCATTTCTCTCAGTGACGTCTTTTTCTGTATCCCCCAGCAATGCCATGGCGATGGGCTCGCCACTGTCACGTCCGGCGCCTCCGTTGTGCTCATCCCTCCGTCCCTTCACCCCTCTCTCGTAAATAACATCCCTCTTTTTGAACTGTCTTTCCTCCTGTTGGAGCCCTTTTTATCATACTAGATGGCCTCACTTACACTCTGATTGTCTATAGTCACGTTGCAGGTGTGAACTAGCTACCTCAACACCTGTGCCTATTTAGTAGTTTGTGTAACTTCTTAAGAGGTTTCCTAACATCCAGGTGGGTGGTGGTGGTGCAGTCAGAGGTGTTATGCACGGCGCACCTCAAAGGGCCAACTGTGGCCAAATTCAAAATCTTTGAATTAATTCTGTGTATAAAAAACTATATCTTGGATACTTTTATCTTACAAAGAAATACAACTGATGGGGCTTGAGTACACATTGGTGGTGGATATTGCCGTGAGTTCCAGTGCTTTGAGCATTGAAAAAGTGCTATATAAATTCAGCCCTATAGCATTATGATGTAGCTAGTATAACAGGTAGGGCTGCGCTGCCACTCCATCCAGATATCTGTACTGTATTGTTATCTCATAGTGTGCTGATTATTACTGGATGGCCAGCTGACCTCATTCCCCCATGGTCGCCCTTGGTAACCATCAACTCTATTGCAAAGCCTTCTCTTAGGTTATTATGGGATGGAAATTTGATCTCTCTCTCTCTCTCTCTCTCTCTATCTCCCTCCCTCCCTCCCTCCTGTTTTCTCAGCCTGAGTATGAACAAAGCAGTCATATCTGACTTAGACGTTACCATTTACTGTAAAGGCACACCCACCGGAAAGAGAGGTTTCTTCTGAAGCTAGCGTGTTTCTATGTATGAGAGGTGGTGAAGGGAGCTGAGAATATTATGGGATGGATGTGTTAGAGGGGTGAGCAGCAGATGTGTGGAGGTGGGGGCAGTGTGTGGGGCTCTGAATATTATGGGATTGATGCGTTATTAGGCAGTGTGTGTGTGTGTGGGGGGGTGGCGGTGGCTGTGAAAGGAAGGGAGGGGATTGTGAGCATTATGGGTTAGAGAGGTTGTCAGGCAGGGGCCTGAGACAGGGAAGCTAGGGGGAGTGTGTGGGTTGAGTGGGTATAGGGGGATAAGAGTGGAATGTGTGTGTGTGTGTGGGTTGAGCGGGTATAGGGGGATAAGAGTGGAATGTGTGTGTGCGTGCGTGTGCATGCGTGTGTTTGTGTGTAGGGTGCTGTGAATACTATGGGATTCAGGTGTTATGAAATGGAAGGGGGGGTGTATGGGTTTGGGGGGGTAACGGAGCATCCAATCGCAGACAACAGAAAATGGTCTGACATTGGGGCTTGGGGTCATGGCGAGGGGAAATGTTATGAGGTGTGCAGTCAGAAAGGCAGAGAGAGTAATGGCTCACTACACCTGGGCTGGACACACTGGCAGACAGGTGTAGAGAGACGTTGCGTTCCCTCCAGGTTTGGTGTGGCAACTCCTTTTGAACAATAACAGTCATACCTGGAAGACTTTACAGCTCAACAATAAAAACAATCTGAATTTCAATTGACCATTACCCCAGTAGAAACATAACTAATTAAACCCCACCCAGGCAGAGATCATTCTGGTGTAGGGCCTCTTGCATCCAGGGCACAGTCAGTGCACTTGACCTGTAGAGGGAGTAGGATCCCAAGCTATTTAGTACGGCACCAGAAGACATATCTACTGGACAGGTTCTACGTTTTTAAGGATCTGCCTGCATGCCTGCCTTGCTCACCCGCCCGCCCCTTTTTGTCAGGATTCCTGTGTGTGTCGTGGGTGTATTTAACCTTCAACAATTGAATTTTCTTCGTCTGTTTATTTCTTCTGGGGAAAAAAGCAGGATATAAACTTTACAGTGGTGCAAAAGCTTGGTTGATATGCCCATAATGTACTACTGATAAATCAATATCAGCGATACAGTAACAAAGTCACAAAATGAATGGTGTTTGGTTTCAGGAACACTGGGCTATGAAGAATTTACTTGCAGAGACCTGAAGGGGATGGTGAGAGAGGGAGGTAAGAAATTCACGCACACACGCACGCACACACACACACCAACATGATACCATTCTATTGTCTGCCATCTAGAAAATGCCACCCCATAAGGACAGAGTCCAACCATTCAGAGTGATGCATGACAGTCCATCCATGTAAACACAATGCATCCATCACACATATCCCAGATAACTTGAAACTTATCACTGATTCAGTCCTAACACATTAGGGTATAAATCAATCTATCAAATCTAATTGATAGAGCTCTTTTTTACATCTGCAGTTGTCACAAGGTGTTTTAAATGTTTCTGTCTACAGGGCTCCCGAGTGGCGCAGCGGTATAAGGCACTGCATCTCAGTGCTAGAGGTGTCACTACAGACCCTGGTTTGATTCCAGGCTGTATCACAACAGGCCATGATTGAGTGATGCATGACAGTCCACAGTCCATCCATGTAAACACAATGCATCCATCACACATATACCAGATGACTTGATTCTTATCACTGATTCAGTCCTAACACATTAGGGTATAAATCAATCGATCACTTTTTTACATCTGCAGTTGTCACAAGATGCCACAAGGTGCCACCACATAAGGGTTACTACAGACCCTGGTTCAATTCCAGGCTGTATCACAACAGGCCATGATTGGGAGTCCCATAGGGCTGCGCACAATTGCCCAGGGTCGCCCGGGTTAGGATATGGCTGGGTTAGGCCATCTTTGTAAATAAGAATTTGTTCTTAACTGGCTTGCCTATCATCTGTGCATAGTCACTTTAATAACTCTACCTTCATGTACATATTACCTCAACTAACCAGTGCCCCCGCACATTGTCGCTGTACCGGTACCCCCTGTATATAGTCTCGCTATTGTTATTTTACTGCTGCTCTTTAATTACTTGTTACTTTTATTTCTTATTCTTATCCGTATTTTTTTTAAACTGCAATGTTGGTTAGGGGCTCATAAGTAAGCATTTCATTCTAAGGTCTACACCTATCGTATTCGGCGCATGTGACTAATAAAATTTTATTTTATTTGATAGTTAAATAAATGTTAAATAAAATATAAAATAAAAACATGTCAATGCGGTCAGGTAGTGTGTTTGCAAACACGGCATCAAAATATTAACATTCCTGGTCATGCAATTTATTGACCATCTGTTGCCCAATTCAAGACTGAATGCATCTGTATATACTTTCGATCTGTGGTTTCCAACCTGTTTCAGCTACTGTAGCACCAGCTGAATTTTGCTCTGCCTGGAGTACCCCTGAAGTACCCCCTCATGTGCATTTTTCCAGTAGGCCTATGATCTGATGAGTCTTCTTAAGTACCCCCTGTGGATAGGCCAGGTACCCCCAGGAGTCCTAGTACCCCTGGTTGGGAACCACTGCTTTAGATGCTTTTCTATATGGTTGAATTCTCTGGGGCGGTCAATGCAATGTTGACCCTGTTTCACATTCTAGTTTTCTCTACCCTGTCCACAGCACTGTATGCTGTGAGGGCTATGGGGACAATGGACCCCAACTGTACTGTGCCATCCCATAAGTTGTTCTGTTGAGTCCAGAGACAGATGCCTAACATGTGACACAGCAGTCCATCATTGACACAAGCAGTACATGTTTCTGGTATCCCTGTGGGTCCCAAACAATCACATGTGTGTGGCAAACCTGTTGTGTTGATGTGTGTATTTAAGACTAAGCCATGTGTACCATGTACTTCAGTACAGTTGGCCTAGAGTTATTCCCATGCAAGTGTTATAAAGCAGTCTTATACTGTGAGTGCAGTCTGTAAGTAAGTACGCACAGTGGTAGCCTAGCCTACGTGTGGGCTTCCATAGGTCTTCTGGGTGCAGTGGAAGACATGCCAGGTGGACAGTCTGTGAATATTATGGTCTGTCACCAATGGCCTAGAGTTTCCCTGGAGACCATGTGACTGGTATTTTTTCTCCTGTCTTTTTAGGAGTTGTGTTTATTATGGGATGTTGGTGGCTGGAATATTATGGTCTGTCAGAGAGAGGGCGGGGGGAGGAGTGTATCCATGACAACGGAGTTTCTAAGGGGCTGGGATGAAGAGTGTGTGTTCAGTAGAAATGTATGTGCATGAGCATATGTGTGTGTGTGTGTGTGTGAGAGAGGGGGGAGGTGCGTGCAAGCTGAGTATTATGGTCTGTCTGTTGCGAGGTAACTATGCAGAGTTGTGTGAGTCCGAGGGAGGGAGGGAGGGAGGATTATTCTGGGATGTCTGCCCCCTTTGTGTGTTTGTGAGGATGTTAGCTAAGCTCTGCTAGCCACTGAGGCTGGGGGAGAGAAGGGGGACGGAGAGTGTGCAACCTGTTTTGCAGGGTCATTAACGACATATTTTACTGGATATTGTTGCTCATTAATTTATATTAAAGACTAATACCATTGCTGAGAGACAATTATTACACGAAGGAAACCCATCTCTAACAGGGACTACAGTAAGTTTCTCACAAGTCTTAGGGGTTTCACTTGAACCCTGACTGTAACTGTAAGTTTGCCTAAATTGAGTTTGTATCGCGGAGTGGGGCAGTATTGCAGAGAGTACTATAATGCACCTTTCTATTCAATACACGATGATTGACGGGTGTCCATTGCTACAGCTTCCTGTGCGGTTGGACAGAGGCATGCCAATTGAAAACAAATGTTTTTCGATGTAATAAGATAGTTAACATGTCACACCGTGACCTGTCACTGTAATAAATATTTATTATTATTCGAAAAATACCAATTGGATTGCTAATTCAAGCAAAGGTTTTTTTTCTTTTTACAGCGACCCTCCCCTCCCCAGGACACCCCCGTTCCATTCTCCACCACCCACACGTCATTTGCCCTCCTCCCTCACCAGATCGGACAGGGTTCGGTGGAGGGATTAGCTCGCTTTTAATTTAAATTCATTATTATTGAAATATGTCGGGAAGCGAGGACGAGAGGGAAGACTTGGAACCTACGGCACTTGCACATGGTAAGACAGCAATATTTTTTTTCAGAACAGGCTTGCAGGTTGGTAACGTTAGTTAACGTTACATTAGCTAGTTAGCTAGCTGATTTACTAGCTACTCTAGTCTGGTTACTAGTAGTGACAATTTACATTAGGCAGCCCAGTTCGCTAGCTAGTCTAATGTTTTGCTTCTACGCTAGCTGGCAAACTTGATAGCACGTTAGCTAGCTACCAATAGAGAGTGCGTAAATATTTACACTGTCAATGCATGCGTGTTGTTGTTAGAAGTTGCGTCCACGACCATTTGCTGGCAAAGTCACAGGAGTCATGCCTCTTGTTTGGTACTGAACTGGCAACAGACGTGCAGTGCGTTCTTTATATCACAATTGATCCAAAACACTGTCAATAAAGCTTGTCTGCAGTTGACAGTTTTAGAATTTTATACAAATCACTCAAATATATTTTTATGAATATAATTATCTCAATCAATTATGCATTTTATTCAATCAATTCCTGTACCCTTTCCATCGGCAGACGAGGAGGAACCAGAAGAGGCTGTGTCTGACGTCGAGGTCCCTGCCAAGTCAAAGAAGAAGAAGAAAGCCAAGAAGAGCCTTGAGAGCAGGATCAGCAAGAGACCAAGACCTGTCAGAGAGGTAGGGTGGGCATGATCCTTCCTTACATGAAGTATCCTAGTCACTGATATCAGGGATTTCTCCAAGGAATTTGGGAGGGAAGAATGCATTTTGAAGTATAATAATAACAATACAGATAGCGCCTAGCCTTTGACCCTTTTGACCTGTCCTTAGTATACATTTTCAGCATTTGTGAGATTTTTTTCTTCATATTTGCATCTATGTTGACTTGTTTCCTCTCAGGAGGTGCCAGTCAGCTCACCAGAACCCTTCATAGCAGTAGAGCAAGCAGCGAGGGAGGAGGAAGAGGGAGGAGGAGGTAGAGCCAGGTCAGAAAGCGAGGGAAGTGATTACGCCCCGAGGGGGAAGAAGAAGAAGCGCTCCAGCTCCTCCAAAGACAAGAAGAAGGGAGGAGGGACGAGTGGAGAGAAGGAGAAAGGAGGAGGAGGCTCATCCAGCTCCAAGAGCAAACGCAAAGAACCAGAACTAGAGAAAGATGAGGATGAAGATGATGATGAAGATAGCCAGGTGAGGATGAAGGCTAAGAGGTGGGCAGTGCGGGTGGGGTGAACAAGGGAGATGTTGGAGCTGTTCTCTGTTTGGATTTGAAGCAGCCCCTGCAATCCACTTAATGACGCTGTTGGCTCAGTGACCCTGAATGTAATGATATCCTCACTTCGCCCCCTCTCCAGGAGCCCAAGAGCTCGACTCAGCTGCTGGAGGACTGGGGCATGAAAGACATCGACCACGTCTTCACTCAGAAGGACTACACCACCATCACCAACTACAAGGCCTTCAGCCAGTTTGTCAGGTTAACACACCTCTCTCACATCTCATGTTTTCTACTTTCTCCTTCTGTTTCCACTGTAGCACATTTCCGTACCACTTCACTTGAATAGCGCAGCTTTTGTGGATCGGGGGAGAAAGTTACTTCATATCTGTGTGTGACTGAGCTAGCTACGACCAGTCTGAAACTGCCCCTACTTCTACCCCAACTTAAACTAACATAGCAGACGTAAAAAGACGCTTGAATGGAGTCCCCACATCTGTTTTTCAGAGCAAATGGAAGTTATGTTGAAAATACTGTATCCCTGAAAACCGCAAACATCCACTTTCTGCCGCCCCCCTGTAGAGTGCCCCAAACTTAACCTCTGCCTCTCCTTTGCCCTCACTTCATCAGACCCCTCATCGCAGCCAAGAACCCCAAGATCGCTGTGTCCAGGATGATGACTCTGATGATGGCCAAGTGGAGGGAGTTCAGCACCAACAACCCTCTGAAGGTAACACAACCCAATACAAGGCATTGCTATAACATGACATTACATTGCTATAACATGACATTACATTGCTATTACATGACATTACATTGCTATTACATGACATTACATTGCTATTACAATACATTACATTGCTAATACAATACATTACATTGCTAATACAATACATTACAAACGTATTTTGACTATGATTGCATGTTCTTTATAGGTAACAGTCCTGATTTCCATCCTGCCTTGTCTAACCCTCTGTAGGGCTGTGCCAGTGCCAACGCAGCCCTGGCAGCTGCCAACGTGGCTGCGGCCGTGGAAAGCATGGTGGTGGCAGGGACAGAGGCAGGAGGGGATACAGGGGCGGGGGGTAGTGCTGCTAAAGACTCCCCTCCAGCTACACCCGCTTCCGTACCTGTAGCTGTACCCGCACCCCCACTCCGCAAGGCCAAGACCAAAGAGGGCAAAGGTGAGGAATAAGTTAAAGGAATCCTGATGGAGGGAGCATGTATAAAATTAATTGTTGGGGATTTGTTGTAGAATAAGGGAATAATTGAACTCCATCTCCCTCTGCAGGCCCCAATGCTCGCAGGAGGTCCAAACCCAACCCTAAGGCTGCCCCCAAGCCCAAAGCCAAGAAGGTGGCTCCGCTCAAGATCAAACTGGGAGGCTTCAACAGCAAGAGGAAGAGATCCTCGGTAAGAAAACTAACTTGTCTGAGAATCAACTGATATGCAGTAAGCCTTGCCATACTTCTGTCCCACAGTTATATCATTGTATCTTTGTCTCTGTTTCTCTCCCTGTGTTGTTGTCAGAGTGAGGAGGATGAGCTTGACGTGGAGAGTGACTTTGACGACGGGACCTTTGAAGTGTCGGACGGCTCCAACAGCCACAGCAGCCGCTCCAAGAAGAAGGCCAAGACCGCCAAGAAGAAGAAGAAAGGTTGGCATGGAAACGCAACTGTCATCTCTTGACCTTTCATTCTATGCAATGGAGGTGTCTACATGCTATAGCTTTGGCTATAGCTTGTAGACTAGTGGTCAGTCACATACCTTAGATCAGGAGAGCTATAAGGGGTGCAGGCTTTTGTTCCAGTCCAGCACTAACACACTTGATTCAACTAATTGTGTTGCTGATGATCGTGTGATTAGAGGAATCAGATGTAGTTGCTCTGGGCTGAAACCAAGGACCTGGCTCTCAGCCAATCCTCTGAGAATATTAGATGTTTTTAACAGGACTATCATCATGTACAATCCCCCTCCCTCCTAACTCCTCCTCTTCCCCCCTAACTCCTCCCCTTCCATCCTAACTCCTCCCCCCTAACTCCTCCTCTTCCCATCCCAGTTGAGGAGGATGGTGACGGCTATGAGACAGACCACCAGGACTACTGTGAGGTGTGCCAGCAGGGAGGGGAGATCATCCTGTGTGACACCTGTCCCAGGGCCTACCACATGGTCTGTCTGGACCCCGACATGGAGAAGGCCCCTGAGGGCAAGTGGAGCTGCCCCCACTGTGTAAGTACACAATGTACCCAGTCTGAAGTTGGCCCATAGTCCAACCCATGGTTAGGTAGAGTTTACACCATATTGCTTGTATACACTGTATGTATTTTCTCTTTAATGACTAAAGATTGGTGTGATATCCTATTTTTGATGTTGAACTTTTTCTGTCCTGGTCCTTCTCTCTTTCACTCCTCCTATCTTTCTCTCTCCATCCCCTTGTCCTCATCACCCCACTCTCGCTTCCCCCTCATCATTCCGCTCCCCTCTTCCCATTTCCTCTCAACACCCCCCCCCCCACCTACTCCCTCTCCCTCCTCACTCCCCTTCCTGCACTCTCACTATCCCCTCCACCACACCTCTCCCACATTCTCCCCCCCTCTCCTCCCACTCTCTTTTTGTTTCTCCCTCCCTCCCTGCAGGAGAAAGAGGGGATCCAGTGGGAGGCCAGAGAGGAGCTGTCTGAGGGAGAGGGGGAGGACGAGGAGGTGGGGAGGGATGAGGGATGGGTAGAGGAGGAGGATGACCATCACATAGAGTTCTGCAGGGTGTGTAAGGATGGAGGAGAGCTGCTGTGCTGTGACACCTGTACCTCCTCCTACCACATCCACTGTCTCAACCCCCCCCTCCCCGAGATACCCAACGGGGAATGGATCTGCCCACGCTGCATGGTGAGCCCTGCCACCCTGTGTATGTCTGTGAGAGAGAGAGAGAGAGAGAGAGAGATTCTCAACTTATGGGTGTTGGATGTACATGATTATTAAAGAGAACATGTTCTGTTTTACATGTGTGGGTGGCTACACCTACATCATATGGAATTCTTGATTTGAGTTGAGTCAGCTATACAGCTGTAACTCTCAATTTCCGATCTTTCCTCATATATGCTGGCATTGTTTTTTAAATTTATAATGATGGAAGATGGCAGATATAAATGCAATTTGTAGTGTTGACATGATTGACAAAGAAGGTATTTTCTACACAAGATATTTCTTTGTAAATGTATATCTGATTGTTCCTGAATTTCCCTCAGTGCCCAGGCATGAAGGGTAAAGTCCAGAAGGTTCTGACCTGGAAGTGGGGTGAACCTCCACCCCCTACACCTGTGCCCCGCCCCCTGGACCTCCCAGCTGAGGCTCCGGACCCTGTCCCATTGGCCGGCCGACCAGAGAGGCAGTTCTTTGTCAAGTGGTGCAACATGTCTTACTGGCACTGTTCCTGGGTTCAAGAGCTACAGGTAACACGCACAACCAGCAATATGCCACTGTAATATGCAGGCTTAATTAGGGCTGTGGCAGCCATGACATTTTGTCAGACCGTTATTGTCATGCAAAAGACTGCCGGTCTCATGGTAATTGATCGTTCATTAACATAAACACGTTGGGGGACAGAATGCGGTCGGACCATCACATAATTGCCATATATATTACTCTTACAGAATTTCCATGTGGGCAAGGATATTGGAAATTTAATCAGTCTACTGGATGATAACTTGTTTTTATCTTGGACAGAAGAATTTATAACTAGGTACAGCAGATGCCAATATCTTATGGGACAATTTTAAATGTGCCTTTAGAGGTCATGCAATTCAGTACTCATCTACACTGCTCCAAAAAATAAAAGGAACACTTAAACAACACAATGTAACTCCAAGTCAATCACACTTCTGTGAAATCAAACTGTCCACTTAGGGAGCAACACTGATTGACAATACATTTCACATGCTGTTGTGCAAATGGAATAGACAACAGGTGGAAATTATAGGCAATTAACAAGACACCCCCAATACAGGAGTGGTTCTGCAGGTGGTGACCACAGACCACTTCTCAGTTCCTATGCTTCCTGGCTGATGTTTTGGTCACTTTTGAATGCTGGCGGTGCTTTCACTCTAGTGGTAGCATGAGATGGAGTCTACAACCCACACAAGTGGCTCAGGTAGTGCAGCTCACTCAGGATGGAACATCAATGCGAGCTGTGGCAAGAAGGTTTGCTGTGTCTGTCAGCGTAGTGTCCAGAGCATGGAGGCGCTACCAGGAGACAGGCCAGTACATCAGGAGACGGGGAGGAGGCCGTAGGAGGGCAACAACCCAGCAGCAGGACCGCTACCTCCGCCTTTGTGCAAGGAGGAGCAGGAGGAGCACTGCCAGAGCCCTGCAAAATGACCTCCAGCAGGCCACAAATGTGCATGTGTCTGCTCAAACGGTCAGAAACAGACTCCATGAGGGTGGTATGAGGGCCCGACGTCCACAGGTGGGGGTTGTGCTTACAGCCCAACACCGTGCAGGACGTTTGGCATTTGCCAGAGAACACCAAGATTGGCAAATTCGCCACTGGCGCCCTGTGCTCTTCACAGATAAAAGCAGGTTCACACTGAGCACATGTGACAGACGTGACAGAGTCTGGAGACGCCGTGGAGAACGTTCTGCTGCCTGCAACATCCTCCAGCATGACCGGTTTGGCGGTGGGTCAGTCATGGTGTGGGGTGGCATTTCTTTGGGGGGCCGCACAGCCCTCCATGTGCTCGCCAGAGATAGCCTGACTGCCATTAGGTACCGAGATGAGATCCTCAGACCCCCTGTGAGACCATATGCTGGTGCGGTTGGCCCTGGGTTCCTCCTAATGCAAGACAATGCTAGACCTCATGTGGCTGGAGTGTGTCAGCAGTTCCTACAAGAGGAAGGCATTGATGCTATGGACTGGCCCGCCCGTTCCCCAGACCTGAATCCAATTGAGCACATCTGGGACATCATGTCTCGCCCCATCCACCATCGCCACAGACTGTCCAGGAGTTGGCGGATGCTTTAGTCCAGGTCTGGGAGGAGATCCCTCAGGAGACCATCCACCACCTCATCAGGAGCATGCCCAGGCGTTGTACGGAGGTCATACAGGCACGTGGAGGCCACACACCCTACTGAGCCTCATTTTGACTTGTTTTAAGGACATTACATCAAAGTTGGCCTGTTGTGTGGTTTTCACTTTAATTTTGAGTGTGACTCCAAATCCAGACCTCCATGGGTTGATAAATTTGATTTCCATTGATAATTTTTGTGTGATTTTGTTGTCAGCACATTCAACTATGTAAAGAAAAAAGTATTTAATAAGAATATTTCATTCATTCAGATCTAGGATGTGTTATTTTAGTGTTCCCTTTATTTGTTTGAGCAGTGTATTGAAAAATAAAGCGAACTGGATGGAATATGGGGAAAAATTCACCAAATTATTTTTAAAAATGTTTTGAAATTTGTTACAAATTGAGTCACTCATGATGTACCAAACAATATTTTGAAAGAGGAACTGAAGTACTTTAAGAATGTGTTCGTTTCAGTCTCCTCCATCTCCACTAATCGAAGCTAATTGTATAGATTTTTTCCCCCAATTAATAATGTAAAATTAACATCTGAACAGAAAAATTCATGTGAAGGCCAAATTACAGAGGAGGAACTTCTTGATGTAATTAAAGCTTTGAAAGGCTGGTCATGTCTCATATCTACACCATTATCCCAGAAACCCTAGACCCACTCCAATTTGCATACCGCCCTAACAGATCCAGAGATGATGCAATCTCTATTGCACTTCACACTGCCCTTTCCCACCTGGACAAAAGGAACACCTAGTAAGAAAGCTAATCATTGACTACAGCTCAGCGTTCAACACCATAGTACCCTCAAAGCTCATCACTAAGATAAGGATCCTGGGACTAAACACCTCACTCTGCAACTGGATCCTGGACTTCCTGACGGGCGGCCCCCAGGTGGTGAGGTTAGGTAGCAACTGGAGGTCGACCGATTCATCGGAATGGCCGATTAATTTGGGTCGATTTCAAGTTTTCATAACAATCTGAAATCGATATTTATTATTTTTGGCCGCCGATTTTTTTTAAATTGAATCTTTATTTAACTAGGCAAGTCAGGTAAGAATACATTCTTATTTTCAATGACGTCCTAGGAACGGTGGATTAACTGCCTTGTTCAGGGGCATTTTGACCCTGTCAGCTCTGGGATTCAATCTTGCAACCTTACGGTTAACTAGTCCAATGCTATAACCACCTGCCTCTCATTGCACTCCATGAGGAGCCTGCCTGTTAAGCGAATGCAGTAGAAGCCAAGGTAAGTTGCTAGCTAGCATTAAACTTATCTTATAAAAAACTATCTATCATAATCACTAGTTAACTACACATGGTTGAGGATATTACTAGTTTATCTAGCGTGTCCTGCGTTGCATATAATCGATGCAACGCTGGGGGATGATTTAACAAAAGCGCATTTGCGAAAAAAGCACAATCGTTGCACAACTGTACCTAACCATAAACACCAATGCCTTTCTTAAAATCAATACACAGAAGTATATATTTTTAGACCTGCATATTTAGCTAAAATAAATCCAGGTTAGCAGGCAATATTAACCAGGTGAAATTGTGTCACTTCTCTTGTGTTCATTGCACGCAGAGTCAGGGTATATGCAACAGTTTGGGCAGCCTGGCTCATTGCCAACTAATTTGCCTGAATTTGACGTAATTATGACATAACATTGAAGGTTGTACAATGTAATAAGAATATTTAGACTTAGGGATGCCACCTGTTAGATAAAATACCGAACGGTTCCGTATTTCACTGAAATAATAAACGTTTTGTTTTCAAATGATAGTTTCCGGATTTGACCATATTAATGACCAAAGGCTCGTATTTCTGTGTGTTATGTTATAATTAAGTCTATGATTTGATAGAGCAGTCTGACTGAGCGATGGTAGACAGCAGCAGGCTCGTAAGCATTCATTCAAACAGCACTTTCGTGCGTTTTGCCAGCAGCTCTTCGCAAGCACAGCGCTGTTTATGACTTCAAGTCTATCAGCCTAATGGCTGGTGTAACCGATGTGAAATGGCTAACTAGTTAGCAGGGTGCGCGCTAATAGCGTTTCAAACGTCACTCGCTCTGACACTTAGAGTACTTTCTCCCCTTGCTCCGCTTTTGTGGAGCGATGGGTAACGCTGCTTCGAGTGTGGCTGTTGTCGATGTGTTCCTGGTTCGAGCCCAGGTAGGGGCGAGGAGAGGGACGGAAGCTATACTGTTACACTGGCAATATAAAGTGCCTATAAGAACATCCAATAGTCAAAGGTATATGAAATACAAATGGTATAGAGAGAAATAGTCCTATAAATACTATATTAACTACAACCTAAAACCTCTTACCTTGGAATATTGAAGTCTCATGTTAAAAGTAACCACCAGCTTTCATATGTTCTCATGTTCTGAGCAAGGAACTTAAACGTTAGCTTTAACATGGCACATATTGCACTTTTACTTTCTTCTCCAACACTTTGTTTTTGCGTTATTTAAACCAAATGTAACGTTTCATTATTTATTTGAGGCTAAATGGATTTTTATTGATGTATTACATTAAGTTAAAATAAGTGTTCATTCGGTATTGTCATTATTACAAATACATTTAAAAAAATGGACCGCATGGCAAGCGGTGCCGGAGTGCCAAGTCTAGGACAAAAAGGCTTCTCAACAGTTTTTTACCCACAATCCATAAGACTCCTGAACAGGTAATCAAATGGCTACACGGACTATTTGCATTGTGTGCCCTCCCAACCCCTCTTTTACACTGCTGCTACTTTCTGTTTATTATATATGCATAGTCACTTTGACTATACATTCATGTACAAACTACCTCAGTTGGCCCCGACCAACCAGTGCCCCAGCACATTGCCTAACCGGGCTATCTGCATTGTGTCCCGCCACCCACCACCCGCCAACCCCTCTTTTACGCTACTGCTACTCTCTGTTTATCATATATGCATAGTCACTTTAACCATATTTACATGTGCATACTACCTCAATCAGCCCGACTAACCGATGCCTGTATATAGCCTCGCTACTGTTATAGCCTCGCTACTGTATATAGCCTCGCTACTGTTTTTTTTCATTGTCTTTTACTTTTGTTTTTATTTCTTTACTTACCTATGGTTCACCTAATACCTTTTTTGTACTGATGGTTAGAGCCGGTAAGTAAGCATTTCACTGTAATGTCTGTAATGTCTACCTGTTGTATTTGGCGCACGTGACAAATAAACTTTGATTTGATTTAAGTCCGGGAAAACTCCAGGGCTGGATGGCATACCAGTGGAAGTATACCAAACTTTTTTATATCCTCAGAGGACCGTTATTAGCATGTTTTAACCACTCATATATAAACGGTAGATTATCAGACATGCAACAAGAAGGTCTGATTTCATTATTACCGAAACATGATCCAAGTGGTGTGTATATATAAAGATCCAGTCCGTTTAAAGAAAATGGAGCCTCTTACACTCCAGTGTTGTGATACAACATTTCTAGCTACAGTTGAAGTTGGAAGTTTACATACGCTTTAGCCAAATACATTTAAACTCAGTTTTTCACAATTTCTGACATTTTAATCCTAGTAAAAATTCCCTGTCTTAGGTCAGTTAGGATCACCACTTTATTTTAAGAATGTGAAATGTCAGAATAATAGTAGAGAGAATGATTTATTTCAGCTTTTATTTCTTTCATCACATTCGCAGTGGGTCAGAAGTGTACATACACTCAGTTAGTATTTGGTAGCATTGTCTTTAAATTGTTTAACTTGAATCAAATGTTTTGGGTAGCCTTCCACAAGCTTCCCACAATAAGTTGGGTGAATTTTGGCCCATTCCTCCTGACAGAGCTAGTGTAACTGAGTCAGGCTTGTAGGCCTCCTTGCTCACACACACTTTTTCAGTTCTGCCCACAAATGTTCTATAGGATTGAGGTCAGGGCTTTGTGATGGCCACTCCAATACCTTGACTTTGAATGTCCTTAAGCCATTTTGCCACAACTTTGGAAGTATGCGTGTTGTCATTGTCCATTTGGAAGACCATTTGCGACCAAGCTTTAACTTCCTGACTGTTGTCTTGAGATGTCGCTTCAATATATCCACATAATTTCCCATCCTCATGATGCTATCTATTTTGTGAAGTGCACCAGTCCCTCCTGCAGCAACGCCCCCCACAACATGATGCTGCCACCCCCGTGCTTCACGGTTGGGATGGTGTTCTTCGGCTTGCACAGCCAAAGGAGGGAGACGAGAAGCGAGGTGGACACAGGCGCTCCCAAAGAAGGTTATCCAGACGGATGGCCATTGAGACGCCAGCGCCCAAGGATATGTTGTCATCCCGACATGCCAACTCCATCTGAACCTCCTCGCGCAGTCCACTGCGGAATAGAGTACGGAGCGCCAGCTCATTACATCTACTGGAGGCTGCCACATTCTGAAAGGTGAGGGCATATTCCGCAGTGGTCTGGGCACCCTGCTGGATTTGGAACAGTTGCTCACCTCCCTCTCTGCCCTCTGGAGATTGGTCAAAGACCGCCCTGAACAGAGCCATGAACCTCTCATAGTAACCTAGCTCCTCCTCTCCTCTCTCCCAGAGGGCCGTAGCCCACTCCAGAGCCCTTGCGGTCAGCAGGGAAGTAACCGAGAGCAACCTTGGACCTCTCGATGATGGGGGATCCCGTCTGATAGGCAAAATAGAGGGAGCACTGGAGTAGGAAGCCACTGCATTTCGATAAAGTTCCGTCATACTTCTCCGGAAGGGATAGTCGGGCATTGCTGACCTGGGTGGACGGCTGGGTAGGCTGGGGGACTGGCTCACTGTGATGATCCGTGGTAGGAGGCCCTTTGATAGGGGTATGGAGAACCTCGCTGGCGATGTCGAGGCAGTGTAGAATGTGGAGGATCTCCCTCATGGTCGTATCCAGGTACGCCAGTTGGTCGTGGTGTTGGTGGATTAGATGACCCTGTTCATTGACCATCTGGATGAAGGTTTTATCTTCTGCTGCGTCCGTATTGTGAGGTGGTATTCTGTAACGTGTATGCCGGGAGTCAGGAAACAGGTGCAGAAGGTGAGTTTAATAATCAAATTTTATTGGTCACATACACATGGTTAGCAGATGTTAATGCGAGTGTAGTGAAATGCTTGTGCTTCTAGTTCCGGCAGTGCAGTAATAATATGCAGTAATAAGTAATGTAACAATTCCCCAACTGCCTAATTCACACATCTAAAGGGATGGAATAAGAATATGCACATTTAAATATATGGATGAGCGATGGCTGAGGGGCATAGGAGATATGCAATAGATGGTATAAGGTACACTATATACAAATGAGATGAGTAATGTAAGATATGTTAACATTATTAAAGTGGCATTTATTAAAGTGGCCAGTGATTTGAGTCTGTAGGCAGCAGCCTCTCTGAGTTAGTGATCGCTGTTTAGCAGTCTGATGGCCTTGAGATAGAAGCTGTTTTTCAGTCGCTCGGTCCCAGTTTTGATGCACCTGTACTAACCTCGCCTTCTGGATGGTAGCGGGGTGAACAGGCTCGGGTGGTTGTTGTCCTTGATGATCTTTTTGGCCTTCCTGTCACACCCTGACCATAGTTTACTTTGTATATTTCTATGTTGTGGTTGGTCAGGGTGTGATCTGAGTGGGCATTCTATGTTACATGTCTAGTTTGTCTAGTTCTATGTTCGGTCTGATATGGTTCTCAATCAGAGGCAGGTGTTCGTCATTGTCTCTGATTGGGAACCATATTTAGGTAGCCTGGGTTTCACTGTGTGTTTGTGGGTGATTGTTCCTGTCCTTAGTGTTAGTTTGCACCAGTTTAGGCTGTTTCGGTTTTCATTACGTTTATTATTTTGCACTGTTTGTATTTAGATTCGTGTTGCTATAGTCACAATAAACATGGATCGTAATCTACATGCCGCATTTTGGTCCGACTCTCCTTCTCATCAAGAAAACCGTTACAGAATCACCCACCACAAAGGGACCAAGCAGCGTGTCAACAGGCAGGAACAGCCCAAAGTGGAGTACAGTATGGACTATACTTCTTGGGAGGAGATAGACAGGTGGGCGGTCGACCCAGGGAGAGTGCCGGAGCCCGCCTGGGATTCGATGGAGCAGTGCGCGGAGGGATATAGGAGAATGGAGTTTGCGAAGCAAGCAAGGCGGCGCGGACGGAGGCCCCATAGTCAGCCCCAAAAATGTCTTGGGGGGGGGGCTCAGGGAGAGTGTGGCAGAGTCAGGAGCCAGACCTGAGCCAACTCTCCCTGTTTATCGTGAGGAGCCAAGGAGGAGACCAGAACCAGAGCCGGTGTTGGAGGTGAGCGAAACAGAGACTGTGAAGGAGTTAATGGGGAAATTGGAGGAGAGAGAAATGAGGGAGTTGCTGTGTTGGTGTTTTAAACATGGAATTCGCCCGACGGAGCGTGTCGGGGATTTGATGGCACCTGGGTCAGCGCTCCATACTCGTCCTGAGGTGCGTGTTAGTCGGCTGGTGAAGATGGTGCCAGTCTCACGTACCAGGCCTCCTGTGCACCTCCCTAGCCTTGCACGTCCTGTGCCAGCACCGCTCTCAAGATCTCCAGTACGCCTTCACGGTCTAACCCATCCTGTGCCACCTCCACACCCCAGCCCTCCGGTAGCAGCTCCCCGCACCAGGCTTCCTGTGCGTGTCCTCGGCCCAGTACCACCAGTGCCAGCACCACGCATCAGGCCTACAGTGCGCCTCGCCTGTCCAGCGCTGTCGGAGCCCTCCTCCTCTACAGCGCTGCCGGAGTCTCCCGCCTGTTCAGAACTGCCAGTTAGCATAGAGCTGCCAGTTAGCATAGGAGCTGCCAGTCTGCAAGGAGCTGCCAGTCTGCAAGGAGCTGCCAGTCTGCAAGGAGCTGCCAGTCTGCAAGGAGCTGCCAGTCTGCAAGGAGCCGCCAAAGCTGCCAGTCTGCAAGGAGCCGCCAGAGCTGCCAGTCTGCAAGGAGCCGCCAGAGCTGCCAGTCTGCAAGGAGCCGCCAGAGCTGCCAGTCTGCAAGGAGCCGCCAGAGCTGCCAGTTAGCATGGAGCAGCCAGGGCCGCCAGTTAGCATGGAGCAGCCAGGGCCGCCAGTCAGCATGGAGCAGCCAGAGCAGCCAGTCAGCATGGAGCAGCCAGAGCTGCCAGTCAGCATGGAGCAGCCAGTCAGCATGGAGCAGCCAGAGCTGCCAGTCAGCATGGAGCAGCCAGTCAGCATGGAGCAGCCAGGGCCGCCAGTCAGCATGGAGCAGCCAGTCAGCATGGAGCAGCCAGTCAGCATGGAGCAGCCAGAGCAGCCAGTCAGCATGGAGCAGCCAGAGCTGCCAGTCAGCATGGAGCAGCCAGTCAGCATGGAGCAGCCAGAGCTGCCAGTCAGCATGGAGCAGCCAGTCAGCATGGAGCAGCCAGAGCTGCCAGTCATCATGGAGCAGCCAGTCAGCATGGAGCAGCCAGAGCTGCCAGTCGACCAGACTCTTCCAGATCTGCCAGTCGACCAGACTCTTCCAGAGCTGCCAGTCGACCAGACTCTTCCAGAGCTGCCAGTCGACCAGACTCTTCCAGAGCTGCCAGTCGACCAGACTCTTCCAGATCTGCCAGTCGACCAGACTCTTCCAGATCTGCCAGTCGACCAGACTCTTCCAGATCTGCCAGTCGACCAGACTCTTCCAGATCTGCCAGTCGACCAGACTCTTCCAGATCTGCCAGTCGACCAGACTCTTCCAGATCTGCCAGTCGACCAGACTCTTCCAGATCTGCCAGTCGACCAGACTCTTCCAGATCTGCCAGTCGACCAGACTTTTCTAGATCTGCCAGTCGACCAGACTCTTCTAGATCTGCCAGTCGACCAGACTCTTCTAGATCTGCCAGTCGACCAGACTCTTCCAGATCTGCCAGTCGACCAGACTCTTCCAGATCTGCCAGTCGACCAGACTCTTCCAGATCTGCCAGTCGACCAGACTCTTCCAGATCTGCCAGTCGACCAGACTCTTCCAGATCTGCCAGTCGACCAGACTCTTCCAGATCTGCCAGTCGACCAGACTCTTCCAGATCTGCCAGTCGACCAGACTCTTCCAGATTCTCCAGTCAGCCAGGATCTGCTAGATCCTACTACCTGCCTGGGCTTCCTCTCAGTGCTGAGCTTCCTCTCAGTGCTGAGCGTCCTCTCAGTGCTGAGCTACCCATCAGTCCCGAGCTACCTCTGTCCCGAGCTGTCCCTCTGTCCCGAGCGGTCATTAAGGAGGGTAACCTATCTAGGGACGCTAAGGAGGTGGACTAAAACGATTATGGAGTGGGGTCCACGTCCAGCGCCAGAGCCGCCACCGCGGACAGATGCCCACCCAGACCCTCCCCTATAGGTTCAGGTTTTGCGGCCGGAGTCCGCACCTTGTGGGGGGGGTACTGTCACACCCTGACCATAGTTTACTTTGTATATTTCTATGTTGTGGTTGGTCAGGGTGTGATCTGAGTGGGCATTCTATGTTACATGTCTAGTTTGTCTAGTTCTATGTTCGGCCTGATATGGTTCTCAATCAGAGGCAGGTGTTCGTCATTGTCTCTGATTGGGAACCATATTTAGGTAGCCTGGGTTTCACTGTGTGTTTGTGGGTGATTGTTCCTGTCCTTAGTGTTAGTTTGCACCAGTTTAGGCTGTTTCGGTTTTCATTACGTTTATTATTTTGCACTGTTTGTATTTAGATTTGTGTTGCTATAGTCACAATAAACATGGATCGTAATCTACATGCCGCATTTTGGTCCGACTCTCCTTCTCATCAAGAAAACCGTTACACTTCCTGTGATGTAGGTGTCTTGAAGGGCAGGTAGTTTGCCCCCGGTGTTGCGTTGTGCATACCGCACCACCCTCTGGAGAGCCTTGCTGTACCAGGCGGTGATACAGCTCGACAGGATTCTCTCGATTGTGCATCTGTAAAAGTTTGTGAAGGTTTTAGGTGACAAACCAAATTTCTTCAGCCTCCTGAGGTTGAAGAGGCGCTGTTGCGCCTTCTTCACCACACTGTGTGGGTGGACCATTTCAGTTTGTCTGTGATGTGTATGCCAAGGAACTTAAAACTTTCCACCTTCTCCACTACTGTCCCTTCGATGTGGATAGGGGGGTGCTCCCTCTGCTGTTTCCTGAAGTCCACGATCATCTTCTTTGTTTTGTTGACATTGAGTGAGAGGTTGTTTTCCTGACACCAAACTCCGAGTGCCATTACCATCTCCCTGTAAGCTGTCTCGTCCTTACTAACTCACCGCGTCAGTGTATAGATAGATCAATGTTATTCTCTGAGGCTGCCCGGATCATTTCCCAGTCCGCGTGATCAAAACAATCTTGAAGCGTGGATTCCGATTGGTCAGACCAGCGTTGAATGGTTCTAGTCACGGGTACATCCTGTTTGAGTTTCTGCCTTTAAGACGGTTGGAGCAAGATGGAGTCCTGATTGCCGAAGGGAGGGCCTTGTATGCATTGCGGAAGTTAGAGTAGCAGTGATCGAGTGTATTGTCCGCACGAGTGCTGCAATCAATATGCTGATAGAATTTAGGTAGCATTGTTCTCAAATTTGCTTTGTTAAAACCCAGAGTCACAATAAATGCAGCCTCCAAGATATATGTTTTCCAGTTGACATAGAGCCCAATGAAGTTCCTTGAGGGCCGTCGCATTGTCTGCTTGAGGGGGTATTATACACAGCTGTGATGAAAACTGACGAGAATTCTCTTGGGAGATAATATGGCCAGCATTTGATTGTAAGGAATTCTAGGTCAGGTGAGCAGAAGGACTTGAGTTCCTGTATGTTGTTATGATTACACCATGAGTTGTTAATCATGAAGCATACAGTCGTGGCCAATAGTTTTGAGAATGACACATATTAATTTCCACAAAGTTTGCTGCTTCAGTGTCTTTAGATATTTTTGTCAGATGTTAATATGGAATACTGAAGTATAGTTATAAGCATTTCATAAGTGTCAAAGGCTTTTATTGACAATTACATGAAGTTGATGCAAAGAGTCAATATTTGCAGTGTTGACCCTTTTTCAAGACCTCTGCAATCTGCCCTGGCATGCTGTCAATTAACTTCTGGGCCACATCCTGACTGATTCAGCCCATTCTTGCGTAATCAATGCTTGGAGTTTGTCAGAATTTGTGGGTTTTTGTTTGTCCACCCGCCACTTGAGGATTGACCACAAGTTCTCAATGGGATTAAGGTCTGGGGAGTTTCCTGGCCATGGACCCAAAATATCAACGTTTTGTTCCCCGAGCCACTTAGTTATCACTTTTGCCTTATGGCAAGGTGCTCCATCATGCTGGAAAAGGCATTGTTTGTCACCAAACTGTTCCTGGATGGTTGGGAGAAGTTTCTCTCGGAGGATGTGTTGGTACCATTCTTTATTCATGGCTGTGGTGTTAGGCAATATTGTGAGTGAGCCCACTCCCTTGGCTGAGAAGCAACCCCACACATGAATGGTCTCAAGATGCTTTACTGTTGGCATGACACAGGACTGATGGTAGCTCTCACCTTGCCTTCTCCGGACAAGATGCCCCAAACAATCGGAAAGGGGATTCATCAGAGAAAATCACTTTACCCCAGTCCTCAGCAGTCCAATCCCTGTAACTTTTGCAGAATATCAGTCTGTCCCTGATGTTTTTCCTGGAGAGAAGTAGCTTCTTTGCTGCCCTTCTTGACACCAGGCCATCCTCCAAAAGTCTTGCACTCACACCTGCCTGCTGCCATTCCTGAGCAAGCTCTCTACTGGTGGTGCCCCGGTCCCGCAGCTGAATCAACTTTAGGAGAAGGTCCTGGCGCTTGCTGGACTTTCTTGGGCGCCCTGAAGCCTTCTTCACAACAATTGTACTGCTCTCCTTGAAGTTATTGATGATCCGATAAATGGTTGATTTAGGTGCAATCTTACACGGAACCCAAACCGGCTGCGCGCTTGCGCTATCGTGCATACATATATTTTGTCCCTCTACACAAAACGCGATCACGACACGCAGTTTAAAATATCAAAACAAACTCTGAACCAATGACATTAATTTGGGGACAGGTCGGAGAGCATTAAACATGTATGGCATTTTAGCTAGTTAGCTTGCACTTGCTAGCTCATTTGGCCTATTTAGCTAGCTTGCTGTTGCTAGCTAATTTGTCCTGGGGTATAAACATTGAGTTGTTATTTTACCTGAAATGCACAAGGACCTCTACTCTGACAATTAATCCACACATAAAACAGCCAACCGAATAGTTTCTAGTCATCTCTCCTCCTTCCAGGCTTTTTCATCTTTGAACTTATTTTGTGATCCATCTAAACTTTCATAGTATTACCACGACAACCGGCAACAAAGTTCGTCTTTCAATCACCCACGTGGGTATAACCAATGAGGAGATGGCACGTACCTGCTTCTATAAACCAATGAGGAGATGGGAGAGGCATGACTTATAGCGCGATCTGTGTCAGAAATAGGAATGACTTCTTTTTTTAGCCCTTGGCATTGCAGATGCATGTTGGCGCGCGTATTGTGGGTGCAAAAATTGAATAACATGAATTTCTACATTTTATTTTGCGGCGCACGCGACGTGACCGGTCTGGTCAGCATGTTACTGGCAGCAATAGCCCTTTTTGTGCAAAGCTATGATGACGGCACATGTTTCCTTGCAGGTAACCATGGTTGAAAGAGGAAGAACAATGATTCCAAGCACCACCCTCCTTTTGAAGCTTCCAGTCTGTTATTCGAACTCAATCAGCACTACAGCCTTGTCAACACTCACACCTGTGTTAACGAGAGAATCACTGACATGATGTCAGCTGGTCCTTTTGTGGCAGGGCGGAAATGCAGTGGAACTGTTTTTTGGGGATTCAGTTCATTTGCATGGCAAAGAGGGACTTTGCAATTAATTGCAATTCATCTGATCACTCTTCATAACATTCTGGAGTGTATGCAAATTGCCATCATACAAACTCAGGCAGCAGACTTTGTGAAAATTTATATTTGTGTCATTCTCAAAACTTTTGGCCACGACTGTACACCCCGCCCTTCTTCTTCCCAGAGAGGTGTTTATCTCTGTCAGTGCGATGCATGAAGATGCCCGGTGGCTGAACCGACTCCGACAACGTATCCCAAGAGAGCCATGTTTCCGTGAAACAGAGGATGTTACAGTCTTTGATGTCTCTCTGGAAGGCAATTTTGTCTACCTTGTTGTCAAGAGACTGGACATTGGTGAGTAGTATACTCGGAAGCGGTGGGCGGTGTCCACGCCTACAGAGCCTGACCAGGAGGCCGGTCCCTATGCCTCTTCTGCGGCGACATTGTTTTGGGTCGGCTGCTGGGATTAGATCCACTGTCCCGGGTGGTGAACAAAGGATCTGCTTCGGGAAAGTCGTAGTCCTGGTCGTAATGCTGGTAAGTTGACGTCGCTCTTAAATCCAATAGTTCTTCCTGGCTGTATGCAATAATACTTTAGATTTTCTGGGCTAACAATGTAAGAAATAATACAGAAAATAACTAAATACTGCATAGTTTCCTAGGACTCGAAGCAAGGCGACCATCTCTGTCAGCGCCATCTTCATGAAACAATACAAAATAACAAACATGAGAAGCATTCTGAACACGAGAGATAACAATACCACCTAATGACTGATGACAACTGAGGGTGAAATAAAGGGGGTGTAATCAAGGAGAAAATTATGACCAGGTGTGTGCAATGATGGGGAACAAGTGTGCGTAATATAATAGCCAGTTCCGGTGGTTAGTAGACCGGTGACGTTGAACGCTGGAGGGAGCAGGAGTAGGTGTGACAATATGCTTAAGTCCCGTGCCATTATTTTATTTTACTTGATTTTATAGTAAGAATAATATAATTGATAATAGCTGAATAAAATAGAAAGGATATTTTTCCCATTGCAGAGCATATGAAGTGGCTATGTTGAGCGTAAAAGTGATCACTTGAAACAGGTCCTATATGCTAGCTTTAATAGTTATTTGGCAACTTTAGTTGTGAGTGATACAAAACATAGAATGTCTTAGAAATCAGGCTGCTTCGGTTTTATAGCGGAACATGTGCTTAATATGAGCAGCTGAGAAAGAAATATAAGAACACTTATTTCACTCAACGCGGCAGGTAGCCTACTGGTTAGAGTGTTGGGTCAGTAACCGAAAGGTTGCTGGATCGAATCCCCGAGCTGACAAGGTAAAAATCTGTCATTCTGCCCCTGAACAAGGCAGTTAACCCACTGTTCCCCGGTAGGCGGTCATTGTGAATATGAATTTGTTCTTAACTGACTTGCCTAGTTAAATAAAGGTTAAATAAAACATTAAAAAATAATAATAATACAGTCCACACTCAAAGGCAATTACTCAAATTTATTAGGCTAGACTCATTATGTACCAAAGACATCTTAAATCAGTTTTGTTTTATGTTTAATATGCGGTAGTAAATGTATTTACAATCATCATTTTAATTAATTTTTTTTTTCAGCTTGGGGTAATAAGCCTATGCATAAACTCAAATATGCGTTTGGTTGTTTTTAATTAGTCATCGCCTGAGAAAGCGCTGTCCATTTTGTTATGTTAGGCTTTGAAACAACATCCACAACAACCATGTTTTATACTATTTCAACCTGCTTCACATTGATCATCACAGTGAGGTGAGTTTTAAAAGTATGGTAGGCCTTCTGTTTTGATGATGTGTTTGATGTGATTTTCTATTGCATTTGCATGTCAGAGTGGTTAGAGGGACAATAGAGCCCTGAGTACCAGGCCATTAGGACCTGATGGAGGGACAATAGAGCCCTGAGTACCAGGCCATTAGGACCTGATGGAGGGACAGTAGAGCCCTGAGTACCAGGCCATTAGGACCTGATGGAGGGACAGTAGAGCCCTGAGTACCAGGCCATTAGGACCTGATGGAGGGACAATAGAGCCCTGAGTACCAGGCCATTAGGACCTGATGGAGGGACAATAGAGCCCTGAGTACCAGGCCATTAGGACCTGATGGAGGGACAGTAGAGCCCTGAGTACCAGGCCATTAGGACCTGATGGAGGGACAGTAGAGCCCTGAGTACCAGGCCATTAGGACCTGATGGAGGGACAATAGAGCCCTGAGTACCAGACCATTAGGACCTCATGGAGGGACAGTAGAGCCCTGAGTACCAGGCCATTAGGACCTGATGGAGGGACAATAGAGCCCTGAGTACCAGGCCATTAGGACCTGATGGAGGGACAGTAGAGCCCTGAGTACCAGGCCATTAGGACCTGATGGAGGGACAGTAGAGCCCTGAGTACCAGGCCATTAGGACCTGATGGAGGGACAGTAGAGCCCTGAGTACCAGGCCATTAGGACCTGATGGAGGGACAATAGAGCCCTGAGTACCAGACCATTAGGACCTCATGGAGGGACAATAAATCCCTGAGTACCAGGCCATTAGCACCTGATGGAGGGACAATAGAGCCCCGAGTACCAGACCATTAGTGACCTGATGGAGGGACAATGGAGCCCTGAGTACTAGGCCATTAGGACCTGATGGAGGGACAATAGAGCCCTGAGTACCAAGCCATTAGGAGCTGATGGTAGTTAGTAACTTGGGTACTACCAAAGCATGTCCAGAGTGCATAAAAGGAGTACTGTAACTCAACGGTCTCGTGGAATTTTACTGCCGTCATGACTGCTGGTGTGGCGGTAATACGGTCACTGCAACAGCCCTAGGCTCAATGTCTTCATCCTTATGTACTAAATAGAGAGTAGACTCATCTTTTTACCCTCTTCACTCTTTTCCCTCCCTCCCTCCCCCCAGTTGGAGCTGAACTGCCAGGTGATGTTCCGTAACTACCAGAGGAAGACAGACATGGACGAGCCCCCGCTGGTGGACTTCGGAGGGGAGGGGGACGATGACAAGAGCACTAAGAGGAAGAACAAGGACCCCCTGTATGTTCACATGGAGGAGGAGTTCTACCGTTACGGAGTCAAGATGGAGTGGCTCATGATCCACCGCATCCTCAACCACAGGTAGCGCACACACAGGCACCTGGGATAAATCAAATAAAATAAAATGTATTTATATAGCCCTTCGTACATCAGCCGATATCTCAAAGTGCTGTACAGAAACCCAGCCTAAAACCCCAAACAGCAAGCAATGCAGGTGTAGAAGCACGGTGGCTAGGAAAAACTCCCTAGAAAGGCCAAAACCTAGGAAGAAACCTAGAGAGGAACCAGGCTATGTGGGGTGGCCAGTCCTCTTCTGGCTGTGCCGGGTGGAGATTATAACAGAACATGGCCAAGATGTTCAAATGTTCATAAATGACCAGCATGGTCGAATAATAATAAGGCAGAACAGTTGAAACTGGAGCAGCAGCACGGCCAGGTGGACTGGGGACAGCAAGGAGTCATCATGTCAGGTAGTCCTGGGGCATGGTCCTAGGGCTCAGGTACTCCGAGAGAGAGAAAGAAAGAGAGAAGGAGAGAATTAGAGAATGCACACTTAGATTCACACAGGACACCGAATAGGACAGGAGAAGTACTCCAGATATAACAAACTGACCCTAGCCCCCGACACATAAACTACTGCAGCATAAATACTGGAGGCTGAGACAGGAGGGGTCAGGAGACACTGTGGCCCCATCCGAGGACACCCCCGGACAGGGCCAAACAGGAAGGATATAACCCCACCCACTTTGCCAAAGCACAGCCCCCACACCACTAGAGGGATATCTTCAACCACCAACTTACCATCCTGAGACAAGGCTGAGTATAGCCCACAAAGATCTCCGCCATGGCACAACCCAAGGGGGGGCGCCAACCCAGACAGGACGACCACATCAGTGAATCAACCCACTCAGGTGACGCACCCCTTCCAGGGATGGCATGAGAGAGCCCCAGTAAGCCAGTGACTCAGCCCCTGTAATAGGGCTAGAGGCAGAGAATCCTAGTGGAAAGAGGGTAACCGGCCAGACAGAGACAGCAAGGGCGGTTCGTTGCTCCAGAGCCTTTCCGTTCACCTTCCCACTCCTGGGCCAGACTACACTCAATCATATGACCCACTGAAGAGATAAGTCTTCAGTAAAGACTTAAAGGTTGAGAGCGAGTTTGCGTCTCTGACATGGGTAGGCAGACCGTTCCATAAAAATGGAGCTCTATACGAGAAAGCCCTGCCTCCAGCTGTTTGCTTAGAAATTCTAGGGACAATTAGGAGGCCTGCGTCTTGAGACCATAGCGTACGTGTAGGTATGTACGGCAGGACCAAATCAGAGAGATAGGTAGGAGCAAGCCCATGTAATGCTTTGTAGGTTAGCAGTAAAACCTTGAAATCAGCCCTTGCTTTGACAGGAAGCCAGTGTAGAGAGGCTAGCACTGGAGTAATATGATCACATTTTTTGGTTCCAGTCAGGATTCTAGCAGCCGTATTTAGCACTAACTGAAGTTTATTTAGTGCTTTATCCAGGTAGCCGGAAAGTAGAGCATTGCAGTAGACACACGCTAACACACACACTCACACACCTGGGATACACACGCTAACATGCACACCTGGGATACACACGCTAACACTCACACACCTGGGATACACACGCTAACACACACACGCCTGGGATACACACGCTAACACACACACGCCTGGGATACACACGCTAACACACACACGCCTGGGATACACACGCTAACACACACACACCTGGGATACACACGCTAACACACACACCTGGGATACACACGCTAACACACACACACCTGGGATACACACAATAACACACACACACACCTGGGATACACACGCTAACACACACACGCACACACCTGGGATACACACGCTAACATGCACACCTGGGATACACACGCTAACACACACACAAGCCTGGGATACACACGCTAACACACACACAAGCCTGGGATACACACGCTAACACACACACAAGCCTGGGATACACAAGCTAACACACACACAAGCCTGGGATACACAAGCTAACACACACACAAGCCTGGGATACACAAGCTAACACACACACAAGCCTGGGATACACACGCTAACACACACACAAGCCTGGGATACACACGCTAACACACACACCTGGGATACACACGCTAACACACACACACCTGGGATACACACGCTAACACACACACACACCTGGGATACACACGCTAACACACACACACCTGGGATACACACGATAACACACACACCTGGGATACACACGCTAACACACACACACACACACCTGGGATACACACGCTAACACACACACACACACACACACACACACACACACACAGGCGTGTCAAAGTCAGTTCTGTAAAGGAAAAGGCTGTTTATTTGTTGTAAAAATGGCAATAATTTGTTTAACACCTCTGTACCCTATTTGTATCAATACAGATGTAAACCATAATATCATCATTCTCCTTCCCCTCCTCCTCTCTCCAGTGTGGATAAGAGGAACAACGTGCACTACCTGATCAAGTGGAGGGATCTGGCCTACGACCAGGCCTCCTGGGAGAGTGAGGAGATGGACATCCCAGAGTACGACCAATACAAGCAGACCTACTGGAACCACAGGTGCACACACACACACACACACACACACAAACATGCACATACTCACCCTTGCATGCACACAAAACTCTGACAACTCTGCCTATAGCAACCTAGAGTAACCTGAAGCAATAATCTAATCCTTTTCATGTCTTTCATATTTCTCTACCTTCCCCCTCTTCCATCTCTCTCTCTCAGAGAGTTGATGTTGGGAGATGAGGGCAGGCCTGGTAAGAAGCTGAAGAAGATAGCTAAAGTGAAGAAGAGTGAGAAACCCCCTGCTAACCCTGTGGTGGATGTAAGTACGGGTACTTCCTTGTTCCTTTTCATGTGAATCGTCCAAATCTCCAATTCACATTGATTCATGATTCTGTGATGTAATTGAAGATGTTTATCTTCCACTTCCCCTCCAGCCCACCATCAAGTTTGACCATCAGCCAGACTACCTGGACACTACAGGGGGAACGCTGCACCCCTACCAGCTGGAGGGTCTCAACTGGCTGCGTTTCTCCTGGGCTCAGGCCACTGACACTATACTGGCTGATGAGATGGGTCTAGGCAAGACTGTCCAGACCGCTGTCTTCCTCTACTCACTCTACAAAGAGGTGTGTTGGTAGGGTCTGTATTGGGGTCTGTGTGTGCTGGATAGGCAAAAGGATGTGGTCATCTGATTCCACAGCGATGTGTTTCAGAGTGTGTGTGTGTGTGAAAGAGATATCTTGTGTGTATGTAAGTTTGTGTCTCTCGTCCAGTCTGCCTTCCCTTGTCAATAATTTCAGTGGGGGTACTGCCAAACCCTGGACAAACAATAAAACCGCCCATTAAAGGGATCTAGTCCAAAAAGAGTGACTCTGTCCTAAAGGCAGGCTGGGACAAATGCAAGCAAAGTCCACCTAGTCTTATCAGAAGGCTAGGTTGAGTTATTACCCTACTGCTAAATACCTAGCGACGTGAATGATCAGTCCAATGTTAGGGGATAAGGGCAGAGCATCTAAATCAGACTTAGGCACTTCTCTTTTCTGATTCACCTGAAGTGTTTTACTCACTCACCTATTAACCCCTGATCTTCCACCTCTCCAGGGTCATTCAAAGGGCCCGTTCCTGGTGAGCGCCCCCCTGTCCACCATCATTAACTGGGAGAGAGAGTTTGAGTTGTGGGCCCCGGACATGTACGTGGTTACCTACGTAGGAGACAAGGACAGCAGAGCCGTCATCAGAGAAAACGAGTTCTCCTTCGAGGGTAATGCCATCCGGGGGGGCAAGAAGGCCTCTAAGATGAAGGTGAGAGACGAGTGGGATGGGAGGATGGGGAGACTGATAATGTGCGGTCATGTTTGTTGTTGTTGTTGATTTTTTTCTCATTGTATCTTTATTGTTACCTCCTAATCCTCTGCCCCCTCCCTCTCGCTCTGTCCCCCTGCAGAAAGACTCATCGGTGAAGTTCCATGTCCTGCTGACGTCCTATGAGCTGATCACTATAGACCAGGCTGTGCTGGGCTCCATAGACTGGGCCTGTCTGGTGGTGGATGAGGCACACAGGCTGAAGAACAACCAGTCAAAGGTCAGACACACACCAGTACAATAACCATTATAGTCATAACCAGTATCATAACCATTATAGTCTTAACCAGTACCATAACCATTATAGTCATAACCATTAGTCATAACCATTATAGTCATAACCAGTACCATAACCATTATAGTCATAACCAGTACCATGACCATTATAGTCTTAACCAGTACCATAACCATTATAGTCATAACCATTAGTCATAACCATTATAGTCATAACCAGTACAATAACCATTATAGTCATAACCAGTACAATAACCATTATAGTCTTAACCAGTACCATAACCATTATAGTCATAACCATTAGTCATAACCATTATAGTCATAACCAGTACCATAACCATTATAGTCATAACCAGTACCATAACCATTATAGCCATAACCAGTACCATAACCATTATAGTCATAACCAGTACCATAACCACTATAGTCATAACCATTATAGTCTTAACCAGTACCATAACCATTATAGTCATAACCAGTACAATAACCATTATAGTCATAACCATTATAGTCATAACCAGTACCATAACCGTTATAGTCATAACCATTAGTCATAACCATTATAGTCATAACCAGTACCATAACCATTATAGTCATAACCAGTACCATAACCATTATAGTCATAACCAGTACAATAAGCATTATAGTCATAACCAGTACAATAACCATTATAGTCTTAACCAGTACCATAACCATTATAGTCATAACCAGTACAATAACCATTATAGTCATAACCATTATAGTCATAACCAGTACCATAACCGTTATAGTCATAACCATTAGTCATAACCATTATAGTCATAACCAGTACCATAACCATTATAGTCATAACCAGTGCCATAACCATTATAGTCATAACCAGTACCATAACCATTATAGTCATAACCAGTACCATAACCGTTATAGTCATAACCATTAGTCATAACCATTATAGTCATAACCAGTACTATAACCATTATAGTCATAACCAGTACCATAACCATTATAGTCTTAACCAGTACAATAACCATTATAGTCATAACCAGTACAATAACCATTATAGTCATAACCAGTACCATAACCGTTATAGTCATAACCATTAGTCATAACCATTATAGTCATAACCAGTACCATAACCATTATAGTCATAACCAGTACAATAACCATTATAGTCATAACCAGTACAATAACCATTATAGTCATAACCAGTACCATAACCGTTATAGTCATAACCATTAGTCATAACCATTATAGTCATAACCATTAGTCATAACCATTATAGTCATAACCAGTACAATAACCATTCTAGTCATAACCAGTACAATAACCATTATAGTCTTAACCAGTACCATAACCGTTATAGTCATAACCATTAGTCATAACCATTATAGTCATAACCAGTACCATAACCATTATAGTCATAACCAGTACCATAACCATTATAGCCATAACCAGTACCATAACCGTTATAGTCATAACCATTAGTCATAACCATTATAGTCATAACCAGTACCATAACCATTATAGTCATAACCAGTACCATAACCATTATAGTCTTAACCAGTACCATAACCATTAGAGACATAACCAGTACCATGACCATTATAGTCATAACCATTAGTCATAACCATTATAGTCATAACCAGTACCATAACCATTATAGTCATAACCAGTACCATAACCATTATAGTCTTAACCAGTACCATAACCATTAGACACATAACCAGTACCATGACCATTATAGTCATAACCAGTACCATAACCATTAGACACATAACCAGTACCATGACCATTATAGTCATAACCAGTACCATAACCATTAGAGACATAACCAGTACCATAACCATTATAGTCATAATCAGTACCATAACCATTATAGTCTTAACCAGTACCATAACCATTATAGACATAACCAGTACCATAACCATTATAGACATAACCAGTACCATAACCATTATAGTCATAACCAGTACCATAACCATTATATTCATAACCAGTACCATAACCATTATAGTCATAACCAGTACCATAACTATTATAGTCATAACCAGTACCATAACCATTATAGCCATAACCAGTACCATAACCATTATAGCCATAAACATTATAGTCATAGCCATTATAGTCATAACCAGTACCATAACCATTATAGTCATAACCAGTACCATAACCATTATAGCCATAACCATTATAGTCATAACCAGTACCATAACCATTATAGCCATAGCCAGTACCATAACCATTATAGTCATAACCAGTACCATAACCATTATAGCCATAACCAGTACCATAACCATTATAGTCATAACCAGTACCATAACCATTATAGCCATAACCAGTACCATAACCATTATAGCCATAAACATTATAGTCATAGCCATTATAGTCATAACCAGTACCATAACCATTATAGTCATAACCAGTACCATAACCATTATAGTCATAACCAGTACCATAACCATTATAGCCATAGCCATTATAGTCATAACCAGTACCATAACCATTATAGCCATAACCTGTACCATAACCATTATAGTCATAACCAGTACCATAACCATTATAGTCATAACCAGTACCATAAACATTAGAGACATAACCAGTACCATAACCATTATAGTCATAACCAGTACCATAACCATTATAGTCATAACCAGTACCATAACCATTATAGTCATAACCAGTACCATAAACATTAGAGACATAACCAGTACCATAACCATTATAGTCATAACCAGTACCATAACCATTATAGTCATAACCATTAGAGTCATAACCAGTACCATAACCATTAGAGACATAACCAGTACCATAACCATTATAGTCATAACCATTAGAGACATAACCAGTACCATAACCATTAGAGACATAACCAGTACCATAACCATTATAGTCATAACCAGTACCATAACCATTAGAGACATAACCATTATAGTCATAACCATTAGAGACATAACCAGTACCATAACCATTAGAGACATAACCAGTACCATAACCATTAGAGACATAACCAGTACCATAACCATTAGAGACATAACCAGTACCATAACCATTAGAGACATAACCAGTACCATAACCATTAGAGACTTAACCAGTACCTTAACCATTATAGTCATAACCAGTACCATAACCATTATAGTCATAACCAGTACCATAACCATTATAGTCATAACCAGCTTGTCCCAAAGTGTTGTCTTGACTATGTGCTTAGGGTTGTTGTCATGTTGTAAGGTGAACCTTTGCCCCACTCTGAGGTCCTGAGTGCTCTGAAGCAGGTTTTCATCAAGGATCTCTCTGCACTTTGCTCCGTTCATCTTTCCCTCCATCCTGAATAGTGTCCCAGTCCCTGCCGCTGATAAACGGGATGGTGCCAGGTTTCCTCCAGACGTGGCTCTTGGCATTCAGTCCAAAGAGTTCAATAATGGTTTCATCAAACCAGAGCATCTTGTTTCTCATGGTCTGAGAGTCTTTAGGTGGCTTTTTGGCAAACTTCAAGTGGGCTGTCATGTGCTTTTTACTGAGGAGTGGCTTCCGTCTGGCCACTACCGTGAAGGCCTGATTGGTGGAGTGCTGCAGATATTATTGTCCTTCTGAAAGGTTCTGCCATCTCCACAGAGGAACTCTGGAGCTCTGTCAGAGTGACCACCTGGTTCTTGGTCACCTCCCTGATCAAGGCCCTTCTCCCCTGACTGCTCAGTTTTTCCGGGCAGCCAGCTCTAGGAAGAGTCTTAGTGGTTCCAAACTTCTTACATTTAAGAATGATGGAGGCCGCTGTGTTCTTGGGGACCTTCAATGATGCAGACGTTTTTTGGTACCCTTCCCCAGATCTGTACCTTGACACAATCCTGTCTTGGAGCTCTACGGACAATTCCTTCGACCTCACGGCTTGGTTTTTGTTCTGACATGCACTGTCAACTGTGGGACTTTATATAGGCAGGTGTGTGCCTTTCCAAATCATGTCCAATCAATTGAATTTACCACAGGTGGACTCCAATCAAGTTGTAGAAACATCTCAAGAATGATCAATGGAAACAGGATACACCTGAGCTCAATTTTGAGACTCATAGCAAAGGGTCTGAATACATATGTAAATAAGGTATTTCTGTTTTTATTTTTAATGTGTAAACCTTTCTAAAAACTTGTTTTCACTTTGTCATTATCGGGTATTGTGTGTAGATTAGTGAGATAAAAAAAATAATTTAATACATTTTAGAATAAGGCTGTAATGTAACAAAATGTGGAAAAAGTCAAGGGCTCTGTTAACTTTTCGAATGCACTGTAACCAGTACCATAACCATTAGAGACATAACCAGTACCATAACCATTATAGTCATAACCAGTACCATAACCATTATAGTCATAACCAGTACCATAACCATTATAGTCATAACCAGTACCATAACCATTATAGTCATAACCAGTACCATAAACATTAGAGACATAACCAGTACCATAACCATTATAGTCATAACCAGTACCATAACTATTATAGTCATAACCATTAGAGACATAACCAGTACCATAACCATTATAGTCATAACCAGTACCATAACCATTAGAGACATAACCAGTACCATAACCATTATAGTCATAACCATTAGAGACATAACCAGTACCATAACCATTAGAGACATAACCATAAGAGACATAACCATAACCATTAGAGACATAACCAGTACCATAACCATTAGAGACATAACCAGTACCATAACCATTAGAGACATAACCAGTACCATAACCATTAGAGACATAACCAGTACCATAACCATTAGAGACATAACCAGTACCATAACCATTAGAGACATAACCAGTACCATAACCATTAGAGACTTAACCAGTACCTTAACCATTATAGTCATAACTAGTACCATAACCATTATAGTCATAACCAGTACCATAACCATTATAGTCATAACCAGTACCATAACCATTAAAGTCATAACCAGTACCATAAACATTATAGTCATAACCAGTACCATAACCATTATTTTTCTAACCAGTACCATAAACATTATAATATGACATATCCTTGCATACTAAATACAGCGTTTATTAGTATAGTTATGGTTATGGTTATGGTTATGGTTATAACCTGTCAAAGATGAGAGATCACCCTGTTTTGTGAAGAAGACAGCGGAAGCATAAAACGCTGTCTCTATCTCTCTCTCTGTGTAGTTCTTTAGGATTCTGAATAACTACCCTCTCCAGCACAAGCTGCTGCTGACTGGTACACCTCTACAGAACAACCTGGAGGAACTCTTCCACCTGCTCAACTTCCTCACCCCAGTGAGATTCAAGTCAGTATGCCTACACTACTGTGGGTGTGGGTGTGTGTGTGTGTGAGTGAGTGCTGCTATTGTTTAGTGTTTTGTAGTCCTGATGTTTCCTTTTGAACAAATCCAGTAACCAAAACAATAACAAAAGTCCCCCCCCCCCTCTTCTCTCCCTCTCTGCTCTGCAGTAACCTAGAGGGATTCCTGGAAGAGTTTGCTGACATCGCCAAAGAAGACCAGATCAAGAAGTTGCATGACATGCTGGGACCACACATGCTCAGGAGACTGAAGGCCGACGTCTTCAAACACATGCCCACCAAAACAGAGCTCATCCTACGAGTGGAGCTCAGCCCCATGCAGAAGTAAGTGATGAGGAGGACGAGGGGAGGGTGGGGAGGATGGTACTAGCAATCAAATCAAATTCGCCACATACACAGTTTACAGCAGGTCTAAAAGGTGCAGCGAAATGCTTACTTGCTATCTCCCTCAACAATACAGTACAATCAGTGCTAGCACATGCTAATGAGTGGAGAAGAAGTATAGAAAATAAGTAAATAGAGGATTGAATATCAGTAGTGTAGTGTTGCAGAAGTCTCATGTTGGCTTCTATTTCTTGTTTTCTGGTATTAATTTAATTGTGTGATGCAGGAAGTACTACAAGTTCATCTTGACACGTAACTTTGACGCCCTGAACACCCGCGGAGGAGGAAACCAAGTGTCCCTGCTCAACGTGGTCATGGACCTCAAGAAGTGTTGCAACCACCCCTACCTCTTTCCCGGAGCCGCAATGGTACGATCTCAACCCATTCTCTGAGACATGGGCCATACCATTGATTCGGTGCTTGAAGGATGGCATGTGTTTGTATACGAGTAAATGTTGTCTTGAATGTATATGATTTTGTTGGTTATATTTCCAGAACTAAACCTAATGTACTAAACAGAATGTGTTAAGATGCTTTGATCTGGATGCAGTCTGCTTGATGATGAGCTTTAATTAATGAATTGACAGATGTTTGATTGATTTCCTGCAGGAGGCGCCAAAGATTCCAAACGGAATGTACGAGGGCAGTGCCCTCACAAGGGCTTCTGGGAAACTGACTCTGCTGCAAAAGATGATGGTTAAACTCAAGGAGGGAGGACATAGAGTGCTCGTCTTCTCTCAGGTACACACACACACACACACACACACACACACACACACACACACACACACACACACACACTAACTGTCTCTGTCTCCTGGTAGATGACTAAGATGTTGGACCTGCTGGAGGACTTCCTGGAGAACGAGGGTTATAAGTACGAGAGGATTGATGGAGGTGTAACGGGGGGCATGAGACAAGAGGCCATCGACCGCTTCAACGGTGAGACACACACACATGGGTTCATGGATACACTAACAACAGCACAATTGGAACAGTAACTTTAACTGGGAAAAAATATTAAATGGAAGTATCTATTTGTCTTTTGTCCCCTCCCTCCCTCTTTCTCTCCCTTCTCCTCTCTCTCTCCCTTCTCCTCTCCCTCTCTCTCTCCCTTCTCCTCTCCCTCTCTCTCTCCCTTCTCCTCTCTCTCTCTCTCTCTCCCTTCTCCTCTCTCTCTCTCTCTCCTCAGCTCCTGGCGCCCCTCAGTTTGCCTTCCTGCTCTCTACCAGAGCGGGAGGTTTGGGCATCAATCTGGCAACCGCCGATACTGTCGTCATCTACGACTCCGACTGGAACCCCCACAACGACATCCAGGTACACACACACACACACACACACACACACACTTGACGCACGCCTCCTGCTCATCTCTCCTCTTCCAATCTCTTCCCCTCTCTCTCAGGCATTCAGCAGAGCTCACAGGATTGGTCAGAATAAGAAGGTTATGATCTATCGCTTCGTTACCAAGGCGTCTGTGGAAGAGCGGATCACTCAGGTAAACCCAATATACCAAGGCCTACCAGACTCATACAGAGTGGTAGGTAAAAGACAGACACTAATTCTCCTCTCATCCTCTCCTGCAGGTGGCTAAGAAGAAGATGATGTTGACCCACCTGGTGGTACGTCCTGGGCTGGGCAGTAAGACAGGTTCCATGTCTAAACAGGAGCTGGATGACATCCTCAAGTTTGGAACAGAGGAGCTGTTCAAGGACGAGCTGGGAGAGGGTGAGTCATTAACTACTAACCATAACCAGGTCAGTCCACTCCAAACAGGTAGTCATTCCCGTTGTCGGGGGCCGTAATGCCCGCTGGTTTTCCTTCAAACTAACAACCTGGAAACTAGGTGTGTGGCCTCTCCAGTCTTTCTTACACACTCTTTCATTGTATGCCACTCTCTTTCCTTGTCCCTTTCCGTCTCAGGGGACAACAAGGAGGATGACAGCCAGGTCATCCATTATGATGACAAGGCCATAGACAGACTGCTGGACAGGAACCAGGAGTCAGAGTCCACTGAGGACACAGAGATCCAGAGCATGAACGAGTACCTCAGCTCCTTCAAAGTGGCCCAATACGTCGTCAAGGACGAGGAGGAGGAGGTGTGTGTGTGAGAGAGATACTATGGAAGGTGATGAACAGGAGAGATGACCCATAATTCTTAGTCTGTGTTATTACACTTGTATGTGTTTGTATGCAAGTTCTTCAAACATTGCTAACCTGTGTATGTGTGTGTTTATTTGTATACGTGTTATTCCATCATTGCTCACGTGTGTGTGCGTTAGTATACGAGTTCTTCCATCATTGCTCACCTGTGTTTGTATTTGTGTGTGCGTTAGTATACGAGTTCTTCCGTCATTGCTAATCCGTGTGTGCGTTAGTACACAAATTCTTCTATCATTGCTCACCTGTGTGTGTTAGTTAGTACACCAGTTCTTCATCATTGCTAACTTGTGTGTGTTAGTTAGAACACAAGTTCTTCATCATTGCTAACCTGTGTGTGTGTGTGTGTTAGGTAGTATACGAGTTCTTCCATCATTGCTAACCTGTGTGTGTGTGTTAGGTAGTATACGTGTTCTTCCATCATTGCTAACCTGTGTGTGTGTGTTAGGTAGTATACGGGTTCTTCCATCATTGCTAACCTGTGTGTGTTAGTTAGTATACAAGTTCTTCCATCATTGCTAACCTGTGTGTGTTAGTTAGTATACGAGTTCTTCCCATCATTGCTAACCTGTGTGTGTGTGTTAGGTAGTATACGAGTTCTTCCATCATTGCTAACCTGTGTGTGTGTGTTAGGTAGTATACGTGTTCTTCCATCATTGCTAACCTGTGTGTGTTAGGTAGTATAGGGGTTCTTCCATCATTGCTAACCTGTGTGTGTTAGTTAGCAATGATGGAAGAACTTGTATACTAACTTGTGTGTGTTAGTTAATATACGAGTTCTTCCATCATTGCTAACCTGTGTGTGTGTGTTAGTTAGTATACGAGTTCTTCCCATCATTGCTAACCTGTGTGTGTGTGTTAGTTAGTATACAAGTTCTTCCATCATTGCTAACCTGTGTGTGTTAGTTAGTATATGAGTTCTTCCATCATTGCTAACCTGTGTGTGTGTTAGTATACAAGTTTTTTCCACAATTGCTAACCTGTGTGTGTGTGTGTGTTAGGTAGTATACAAGTTCTTCTATCATTGCTAACCTGTGTGTGTTAGTTAGTATACAAGTTCTTCCATCATTGCTAACCTGTGTGTGTGTTAGTATACAAGTTCTTCCATCATTGCTAACTTGTGTGTGTTAGTTAATATACGAGTTCTTCCATCAATGCTAACCTGTGTGTGTGTGTGTTAGGTAGTATACGAGTTCTTCCATCATTGCTAACCTGTGTGTGTGTGTTAGGTAGTATACGTGTTCTTCCATCATTGCTAACCTGTGTGTGTGTGTTAGGTAGTCAAATCAAATTTTATTTGTCACATACACATGGTTAGCAGATGTTAATGCGAGTGTAGCGAAATGCTTGTGCTTCTAGTTCCGACAATGCAGTAATAACCAACAAGTAATCTAACTAACAATTCCAAAACTACTGTCTTGTACACAGTGTAAGGGGATAAAGAATATGTACATAAGGATATATGAATGAGTGATGGTACAGAGCAGCATAGGCAAGATACAGTAGATGGTATCGAGTACAGTATATACATATGAGATGAGTATGTAAACAAAGTGGCATAGTTAAAGTGGCTAGTGATACATGTATTACATAAGGATACAGAGTACAGTATATACGTATGCATATGAGATGAATAATGTAGGGTAAGTAACATTATATAAGGTAGCATTGTTTAAAGTGGCTAGTGATATATTTACATCATTTCCCATCAATTCCCATTATTAAAGTGGCTGGAGTTGAGTCAGTGTCAGTGTGTTGGCAGCAGCCACTCAATGTTAGTGGTGGCTGTTTAACAGTCTGATGGCCTTGAGATAGAAGCTGTTTTTCAGTCTCTCGGTCCCAGCTTTGATGCACCTGTACTGACCTCGCCTTCTGGATGATAGCGGGGTGAACAGGCAGTGGCTCGGGTGGTTGATGTCCTTGATGATCTTTATGGCCTTCCTGTGACATCGGGTGGTGTAGGTGTCCTGGAGGGCAGGTAGTTTGCCCCCGGTGATGCGTTGTGCAGACCTCACCACCCTCTGGAGAGCCTTACGGTTGAGGGCGGAGCAGTTGCCGTACCAGGCGGTGATACAGCCCGCCAGGATGCTCTCGATTGTGCATCTGTAGAAGTTTGTGAGTGCTTTTGGTGACAAGCCGAATTTCTTCAGCCTCCTGAGGTTGAAGAGGCGCTGCTGCGCCTTCTTCACAATGCTGTCTGTGTGTGTGGACCAATTCAGTTTGTCTGTGATGTGTATGCCGAGGAACTTAAAACTTGCTACCCTCTCCACTACTGTTCCATCGATGTGGATAGGGGGGTGTTCCCTCTGCTGTTTCCTGAAGTCCACAATCATCTCCTTAGTTTTGTTGACGTTGAGTGTGAGGTTATTTTCCTGACACCACACTCCGAGGGCCCTCACCTCCTCCCTGTAGGCCGTCTCGTCGTTGTTGGTAATCAAGCCTACCACTGTCGTGTCGTCCGCAAACTTGATGATTGAGTTGGAGGCGTGCGTGGCCACGCAGTCGTGGGTGAACAGGGAGTACAGGAGAGGGCTCAGAACGCACCCTTGTGGGGCCCCAGTGTTGAGGATCAGCGGGGAGGAGATGTTGTTGCCTACCCTCACCACCTGGGGGCGGCCCGTCAGGAAGTCCAGTACCCAGTTGCACAGGGCGGGGTCGAGACCCAGGGTCTCGAGCTTGATGACGAGCTTGGAGGGTACTATGGTGTTGAATGCCGAGCTGTAGTCAATGAACAGCATTCTCACATAGGTATTCCTCTTGTCCAGATGGGTTAGGGCGGTGTGCAGTGTGGTTGAGATTGCATCGTCTGTGGACCTATTTGGGCGGTAAGCAAATTGGAGTGGGTCTAGGGTGTCAGGTAGGGTGGAGGTGATATGGTCCTTGACTAGTCTCTCAAAGCACTTCATGATGACGGAAGTGAGTGCTACGGGGCGGTAGTCGTTTAGCTCAGTTACCTTAGCTTTCTTGGGAACAGGAACAATGGTGGCCCTCTTGAAGCATGTGGGAACAGCAGACTGGTATAGGGATTGATTGAATATGTCCGTAAACACACCGGCCAGCTGGTCTGCGCATGCTCTGAGGGCGCGGCTGGGGATGCCGTCTGGGCCTGCAGCCTTGCGAGGGTTAACACGTTTAAATGTCTTACTCACCTCGGCTGCAGTGAAGGAGAGACCGCATGTTTTCGTTGCAGGCCGTGTCAGTTGCTCTGTATTGTCCTCAAAGCGGGCAAAAAAGTTATTTAGTCTGCCTGGGAGCAGGACATCCTGGTCCGTGACTGGGCTGGATTTCTTCCTGTAGTCCGTGATTGAATGTAGACCCTGCCACATGCCTCTTGTGTCTGAGCCGTTGAATTGAGATTCTACTTTGTCTCTGTACTGACGCTTAGCTTGTTTGATAGCCTTGCGGAGGGAATAGCTGCACTGTTTGTATTCGGTCATGTTACCAGACACCTTGCCCTGATTAAAAGCAGTGGTTCGCGCTTTCAGTTTCACGCGAATGCTGCCATCAATCCACGGTTTCTGGTTAGGGAATGTTTTAATCGTTGCTATGGGAACGACATCTTCAACGCACGTTCTAATGAACTCACACACCGAATCAGCGTATTCGTCAATGTTGTTGTCTGACGCAATACGAAACATGTCCCAGTCCGCGTGGTGGAAGCAGTCTTGGAGTGTGGAGTCAGCTTGGTCGGACCAGCGTTGGACAGGCCTCAGCGTGGGAGCCTCTTGTTTTAATTTCTGTCTGTAGGCAGGGATCAACAAAATGGAGTCGTGGTCAGCTTTTCCGAAAGGGGGGCGGGGCAGGGCCTTATATGCGTCGCGGAAGTTAGAGTAACAATGATCCAAGGTCTTTCCACCCCTGGTTGCGCAATCGATATGCTGATAAAATTTAGGGAGTCTTGTTTTCAGATTAGCCTTGTTAAAATCCCCAGCTACAATGAATGCAGCCTCCGGATGAATGGTTTCCAGTTTGCAAAGAGTTAAATAAAGTTTGTTCAGTGCCATCGATGTGTCTGCTTGGGGGGGGATATATACGGCTGTGATTATAATCGAAGAGAATTCTCTTGGTAGATAATGCGGTCTACATTTGATTGTGAGGAATTCTAAATCAGGTGAACAGAAGGATTTGAGTTCCTGTATGTTTCTTTCATCACACCATGTCGCGTTAGTCATAAGGCATACGCCCCCGCCCCTCTTCTTACCAGAAAGTTGTTTGTTTCTGTCTGCGCGATGCGTGGAGAAACCCGTTGGCTGCACCGCTTCGGATAGAGTCTCTCCAGTGAGCCACGTTTCCGTGAAGCAAAGAACGTTACAGTCTCTGATGTCCCTCTGGAATGCTACCCTTGCTCGGATTTCATCAACCTTGTTGTCAAGAGACTGGACATTGGCAAGAAGAATGCTAGGGAGTGGTGCACGGTGTGCCCGTCTCCGGAGTCTTCCATCATTGCTAACCTGTGTGTGTGTTAGGTAGTATATGAGTTCTTCCATCATTGCAAACCTCTGTGTGTTAGTTTATATATGAGTTATTCCATCATTGCAAACCTGTGTGTGTTAGTATATGAGTTATTCCATTATTGCTAACCTGTGTGTGTGTTAGGTAGGATACGGGTTCTTCTATCATTGCTAACCTGTATGTTAGTTCGTTTATGAGTTCTTCCATCATTGCTAACCTGTGTGTGTGTGTGTGTGTGTGTGTTAGTTAGTATACGAGTCCTTCCATCATTGCTAACCTGTGTGTATGTTAGTATACGAGTTCTTCCATCATTGCTAACCTGTGTGTGTTAGTTAGTTTACAAGTTCTTCCATCATTGCTAACCTGTGTGTGTTAGTTAGTATATGAGTTTTTCCATCATTGCTAACCTGTGTGTGTGTTAGTTAGTATACGAGTTCTTCCATCATTGCTAACCTGTGTTAGTTAGTATATGAGTTCTTCCATCATTGCTAACCTGTGTGTGTGTTAGGTAGTATACGAGTTCTTCCATCATTGCTAACCTGTGTGTGTGTTAGGTAGTATACAAGTTCTTCCATCATTGCTAACCTGTGTGTGTGTTAGTTAGTATACGAGTTCTTCCATCATTGCTAACCTGTGTGTGTGTGTTAGTTAGTATATGAGTTCTTCCATCATTGCTAACCTGTGTTAGTTAGTATATGAGTTCTTCCATCATTGCTAACCTGTGTGTGTGTTAGGTAGTATACGGGTTCTTCTATCATTGCTAACCTGTATGTTAGTTCGTTTATGAGTTCTTCCATCATTGCTAACCTGTGTGTGTGTGTGTGTGTGTGTGTGTGTGTGTGTGTGTTAGTATACGAGTCCTTCCATCATTGCTAACCTGTGTGTATGTTAGTATACGAGTTCTTCCATCATTGCTAACCTGTGTGTGTTAGTTAGTTTACAAGTTCTTCCATCATTGCTAACCTGTGTGTGTTAGTTAGTATATGAGTTCTTCCATCATTGCTAACCTGTGTGTGTGTTAGTTAGTATACGAGTTCTTCCATCATTGCTAACCTGTGTGGGTATGTTAGTATACAAGTTCTTCCATCATTGCTAACCTGTGTGTGTGTTAGTTAGTATACGAGTTCTTCCATCATTGCTAACCTGTGTGTGTTAGTTAGTATATGAGTTATTCCATTATTGCTAACCTGTGTGTGTGTTAGGTAGTATATGAGTTCTTCCATCATTGCAAACCTCTGTGTGTTAGTTAGTATATGAGTTCTTCCATCATTGCTAACCTGTGTGTTTGTGTGTGTGTGTTAGGTAGTATACGGGTTCTTCCATCATTGCAAACCTGTGTGTGTTAGTTAGTATATGAGTTATTCCATTATTGCTAACCTGTGTGTGTTAGTTAGTATATGAGTTATTCCATTATTGCTAACCTGTTTGTGTTAGTTAGTATATGAGTTCTTCCATCATTGCTAACCTGTGTGTGTGTTAGTATACGAGTTCTTCCATCATTGCTAACCTGTGTGTGTGTGTTAGGTAGTATACGGGTTCTTTTATCATTGCTAACCTGTGTGTTAGTTTGTTTATGAGTTCTTCCATCATTGCTAACCTGTGTGTGTGTGTGTGTGTGTGTGTGTGTGTGTGTGTGTTAGTTAGTATACGAGTTCTTCCATCATTGCTAACCTGTGTGTGTTAGTTAGTATACAAGTTCTTCCATCATTGCTAACCTGTGTGTGGGTATGTTAGTATACGAGTTCTTCCATCATTGCTAACCTGTGTGTGTTAGTTAGTATACAAGTTCTTCCATCATTGCTAACCTGTGTGTGTGTTAGTTAGTATACAAGTTCTTCCATCATTGCTAACCTGTGTGTGTTAGTTAGTATACGAGTTCTTCCATCATTGCTAACCTGTGTGTGTGTGTTAGTATACGAGTTCTTCCATCATTGCTAACCTATGTGTGTGTGTGTGTGTGTGTTAGGTAGTATACGGGTTCTTCCATCATTGCTAACCTGTGTGTGTTAGTTAGTATATGAGTTCTTCCATCATTGCTAACCTGTGTGTGTTAGTTAGTATACGGGTTCTTCCATCATTGCTAACCTGTGTGTTAGTTCATTTATGAGTTCTTCCATCATTGCTAACCTGTGTGTGTGTTAGTATACGAGTTCTTCCATCATTGCTAAGCTGTGTGTGTGTTAGTGTACGAGTTCTTCCATCATTGCTAACCTGTGTGTGTTAGTTAGTATACGGGTTCTTCCATCATTGCTAACCTGTGTGTGTTAGTTAGTATACGAGTTCTTCCATCATTGCTAAGCTGTGTGTGTGTTAGTGTACGAGTTCTTCCATCATTGCTAACCTGTGTGTTAGTTCATTTGAGTTCTTCCATCATTGCTAACCTGTGTGTTAGTTAGTATATGAGTTCTTCCATCATTGCTAACCTGTGTGTGTTAGTTAGTATACGAGTTCTTCCATCATTGCTAACCTGTGTGTGTGTTAGTTAGTATACGACTTCTTCCATCATTGCTAACCTGTGTGGGTGAGTTAGTATACAAGTTCTTCCATCATTTTTAACCTGTATGGGTATGTTAGTATATGAGTTCTTCCATCATTTTTAACCTGTATGGGTATGTTAGTATACAAGTTCTTCCATCATTGCTAACCTGTGTGTGTGTGTGTGTGTGTGTGTGTGTGTGTGTGTGTGTGTGTGTGTGTGTGTGTGTTAGTATACGAGTTCTTCCATCTAGGCTAAGCTGTGTGGGTGTGTTAGTATACGAGTTCTTCCATCATTGCTAACCTGTGTGTGTGTGTGTGTGTGTGTGTGTGTGTGTGTGTGTGTGTGTGTGTGTGTGTGTGTGTGTGTGTGTGTGTGTGTGTGTGTGTGTGTGTGTGTGTGTGTTAGTATACGAGTTCTTCCATCTAGGCTAAGCTGTGTGGGTGTGTTAGTATACGAGTTCTTCCATCATTGCTAACCTGTGTGTGTGTGTCCAGGAGGAGGAGGTGCAGCGTGAGGTGATTAAACAGGAGGAGTCAGTAGACCCAGACTACTGGGAGAAACTGCTGAGACACCACTATGAGCAGCAGCAGGAGGACCTGGCCCGTAACCTGGGAAAGGGAAAGAGGACCCGCAAGCCTGTGAACTACAACGACGGCTCTCAGGAGGAACGAGGTAGTAGACGGGGTACAGAACAGCGCTGCACAATGCAACCTTTTTTACCTACTCTGTGTGTGTGGATGTGGACGTGTGTTTATGTGTGTGGTAGGTAGGGTGTGTGGGATTGTGTATCTTTCATGTTATGTTGGAGCATGTGAGTGTGTGTTTGTGTTTGTACTAAATATTTGTCCATGTCCCATCTCTGTCCTCTGTTTTTTGAGGTGTTTCTAGTAGTATTCTAGGATTAAGCATGGGCATGATGTTTCCTTCCTACTGTCTCAGTACTCTCTCCTATCTGTCTCTAACAAGATTAGGGTCAATTCCAATTCAGGAAGGGAATTGAAATTCAATTAATGTTTGAAAAATGCCCATTGACAAGAAAGTTACCCCAACCTTGTTAATGACTTTGGTATTGACTAGTTTAGTTTTCTTGTGAAGTTGGTTGAAGTGAATTTCTGTCTATGTGATTGTATCTGTTCTTCACTCTCTCTTCCTTCTCCCCTGAAAACAGAGCGGTCTGTGTCCTAAAACTCTCTGATTGGCTAATCCTGTCTCTTCCCCTCCCCTCTCTCTCCATTCTATATGCAGATTGGCAGGAGGATCAGTCTGACAACAACTCAGATTACTCTGTGGCCTCAGAGGAGGGAGATGAGGACTTTGATGAGCGATCAGAAGGTAGCAAACACTTTTGTCATGAATTCATATTGGTTACAGTGCATTCGGAAAGTATTCAGACCCATTTACTTTTTCCACATTTTGTTACGTTACAGCCTTATTCTAAAATCAAAAAATGTCCCTCGTCAAAACACACAATACCCCATAATGACAAAGCAAAACAGGTTTTCAGACATTTTTTGCACATTGATAAAAAAATGTGTTTTAATTACATTTACATAAATATTCAACCCTTTGCTCAGTACTTTGTTGAAGCCCCTTTGGCAGTCATTACAGCCTTGAGTCTAATTGGGTATGACGCTCCAAGTTTGGCACACCTGTATGAGGGGAGAAACTCCCCATTCTTCTCTGCAGATTCTCTCAAGCTCTGTCAGGTTGGATGGGGAGCGTGACTTGTTTATGACTTGTTTATTGTGTTATTGGCTTGTTTATTGTTTACTCCATGTGTAACTCTGTGTTGTTTGTCGGTGTCACACTACTTTGCTTTATCTTGGCCAGGTCGCAGTTGTAAATGAGAACTTGTTCTCAACTAGCCTACCTGGTTAAATAAAGGTGGAATAAATCAAATCAAACATTTTCAAAGAGAAGAATGAGAGAAATGCTCCAAATACAGGTGTACCAAGCTTGTAGCGTCATACCCAAGAAGGCTCAAGGCTGTAATCACTGCCAAAGGGGCTTCGACAAAGTACTGAGTAAAGGGTTGAATAATTATGTAAATGGGATATTTCAATTTTTTATTTTTAATACATTTGCAAAAATTTCTCCAAACCTGTTTTTGCTTTGTCATTATGGCATATTGTGTGTACATTGATGCGGGGGAATAAACTCATCTGTTTTAGAACCAGGCTGAAATGTAACAAAATATTTAAAAAGTGAAGGGGTCTGAATACTTTCCGAATGCACTGTATGAGTCTGTGTATGTGCAAATAAATGAATCTCTGTATGTCCCAGTTCGAATTAGTGTTTGCTTGTGTGTTTTCCTGCAAAGGACAGAAAGTGAAAATGTGTGCATTTGTGTGTGAGAATGAGCGCGAGAGAGAGCAACTGATTCTGTCAGCCAGTTGTAACAGGTGCCAATTAAACAATAATAATATGAAACTATTCCACACATCAAGAGTAAGTAAGCAGAAGCACAAACCCAATACTTAATGGCCAACGGCAGTTAGAAAGGGCGGTAAGCCCCAACTACTGATACAGGGTTGGATATTTGTTCATCCCCCTAATGGACAGTACACTCACAAAAGAGCCGAAGGAATAGAGACATTTGAAATGTAATATTATGGCTACATACTGTGTTGTAACGATGTGCAAATAGTTAAAGTTAGCTAACTTTCGCTAATATCAGGGATGTATTCACTAGGAACAAAACGTGTAAGGACCTACCTGATTTTTTTCCAATGTCATTTTTGTTTTGCACTTCATTGCAAACCGTTTACCGTTTGCAACTGTTTTAGACTGTTTTCTGAGGTGTGAACTAATGATACAGACAGTTTCCTCCTTGAGACTGTTTTCTGAGGTGTGAACTAATGATACACACAGTTTCCTCCTTGAGACTGTTTTCTGAGGTGTGAACTAATGATACACACAGTTTCCTCCTTGAGACTGTTTTCTGAGGTGTGAACTAATGATACAGACAGTTTCCTCCTTGAGACTGTTTTCTGAGGTGTGAACTAATGATACACACAGTTTCCTCCTTGAGACTGTTTTCTGAGGTGTGAACTAATGATACACACAGTTTCCTCCTTGAGACTGTTTTCTGAGGTGTGAACTAATGATACACACAGTTTCCTCCTTGAGACTGTTTTCTGAGGTGTGAACTAATGATACACACAGTTTCCTCCTTGAGACTGTTTTCTGAGGTGTGAACTAATGATACACACAGTTTCCTCCTTGAGACTGTTTTCTGAGGTGTGAACTAATGATACACACAGTTTCCTCCTTGAGACTGTTTTCTGAGGTGTGAACTAATGATACAGACAGTTTCCTCCTTGAGACTGTTTTCTGAGGTGTGAACTAATGATACACACAGTTTCCTCCTTGAGACTGTTTTCTGAGGTGTGAACTAATGATACACACAGTTTCCTCCTTGAGACTGTTTTCTGAGGTGTGAACTAATGATACAGACAGTTTCCTCCTTGAGACTGTTTTCTGAGGTGTGAACTAATGATACAGACAGTTTCCTCCTTGAGACTGTTTTCTGAGGTGTGAACTAATGATACACACAGTTTCCTCCTTGAGACTGTTTTCTGAGGTGTGAACTAATGATACACACAGTTTCCTCCTTGAGACTGTTTTCTGAGGTGTGAACTAATGATACACACAGTTTCCTCCTTGAGACTGTTTTCTGAGGTGTGAACTAATGATACACACAGTTTCCTCCTTGAGACTGTTTTCTGAGGTGTGAACTAATGATATACACAGTTTCCTCCTTGAGACTGTTTTCTGAGGTGTGAACTAATGATACACACAGTTTCCTCCTTGAGACTGTTTTCTGAGGTGTGAACTAATGATACACACAGTTTCCTCCTTGAGACTGTTTTCTGAGGTGTGAACTAATGATACACACAGTTTCCTCCTTGAGACTGTTTTCTGAGGTGTGAACTAATGATACACACAGTTTCCTCCTTGAGACTGTTTTCTGAGGTGTGAACTAATGATACACACAGTTTCCTCCTTGAGACTGTTTTCTGAGGTGTGAACTAATGATACAGACAGTTTCCTCCTTGAGACTGTTTTCTGTGTGAACTAATGATACACACAGTTTCCTCCTTGAGACTGTTTTCTGAGGTGTGAACTAATGATACACACAGTTTCCTCCTTGAGACTGTTTTCTGAGGTGTGAACTAATGATACAGACAGTTTCCTCCTTGAGACTGTTTTCTGAGGTGTGAACTAATGATACAGACAGTTTCCTCCTTGAGACTGTTTTCTGAGGTGTGAACTAATGATGCAGCAACAATGAATCAATGTATGTCTTTTTGAATCTCTTATCATGTCATATTCTATGGTACACTATTTCAAATAGGTCTGTCTGCAACTTTTATCTGCAATTGGTTGTAAAAATTGCAAAGGCTTGCTAAAACAACATCCGGTAGAGGGGTAGAATAGCACGCAATTCCATGCTGTTTTGAGGGGTCATTCAATCAAAATCTCATATAGTGATGTAGGGAGTTTACCCCAACTCTTTTGCCGGATGAATTGTGTGTGTATTTTCTGAGTGTAGTGTGTGTGTGAGACTAACATGACATGGCCTGTGTTTCTCCCTCCAACCAGCCAACTCCCGCAGGCCAAGCCGCAAGGGGCTGAGGAATGAAAGGGACAAACCGCTGCCACCCCTGTTGGCCAGAGTGGGAGGCAACATTGAGGTCAGACTGATAGAAGTTGCAGTCTCTCTCATCGTCTGTCACTCTCAAAATAAAAATCGACATTGTTCTCTTCATATCTTCCTCTACAAGCAGTCTTTTCTTTCACCATGTCTACTTCTGCCTGCATTTTCCTCTCTCTTTACCACTTGTCTTTTGTCTCTTTCAGTGTGTATGTTGCTCTAACCCCCCCCCCCCCCCCCCCTCTCTCTCTCTCTCTTTTTTTTTAGGTGTTGGGCTTCAATGCGCGCCAGAGGAAGGCATTCCTGAATGCAGTGATGCGCTATGGGATGCCTCCTCAGGATGCCTTCACCACCCAGTGGCTGGTCAGAGACCTCAGGGGGAAGTCTGAGAAAGAGTTCAAGTGAGTGTGTGTTAATGTCTATAGTCTATCTATTTGTGCGTGTGTGTGCAGTCTTTATGTGTATGTGTGTTCCCAGGGGTCCTTATAACAGTATTCTCTCTCCCTCTCAGGGCATATGTCTCCCTCTTCATGCGTCATCTCTGTGAGCCGGGGGCTGACGGAGCGGAGACCTTCGCTGACGGGGTTCCACGGGAGGGGTTGTCACGACAACACGTCCTTACTCGCATCGGCGTGATGTCATTGATCAGGAAGAAAGTAAGCAATGTCGTTTGTTTACAACATTTGGTATTTTTTCTGATCAGTCATTGGTGTTATCAGTTGATCATTTGTTGTTTTGTTTTCATTTAATTGGTGTATGTATTGATTGTATTGATGTCCAGGTGCAGGAGTTTGAGCATGTGAACGGCCAGTGGTCCATGCCCTGGATGATGGAGCTGGAGGAGAACAGGAGGCTGGCAGCCATCGCTGCTGGAGAGGATGTCAAAACACCATCTACTGGAACCCCCGCTGACACACAGCCCAACACCCCTGCCCCAGGTACACACACACACACACACACACACACGCACGCGCACACAGCCCAACATCCCCGCCCCAGGTACACACACACACACACACACACACAGCCCAACACCCCCACCCCAGGTACACACACACACACACACACACACAGCCCAACATCCCCGCCCCAGGTACACACACACACACACACACACACAGCCCAACACCCCTGCCCCAGACACACACACACACACACAGCCCAACACACCCCCGCCCCAGGTACACACACACACACAGCCCAACAGCCCTGCCCCAGGTACACACACACACACACACACACACACACACACACACACAGCCCAACACCCCTGCCCCAGACACACACACACACACACAGCCCAACACACCCCCGCCCCAGGTACACACACACACACAGCCCAACAGCCCTGCCCCAGGTACACACACACACACACACACACACACAGCCCAACATCCCCGCCCCAGGTACACACAAACACAGTAAGATGAAAATATACTCAATCATTCTCACGCTCTCTTTGTCGCTAACAGAGGACCTCACTAAGTCTGAAGACACTGGCAAGGAGACGGAGGTAAATAAGGAGGGAGAGGAAGAAAAGGACGGCAGGGTGCACAGCAAGTCAGAAGACCCAGAGGTGAACATTATTTATTACATTATACTGCACCCTCTGCCCAGATTGTGATGTCATCCCATCACTACCCTAATCCTCACCCCTTTTTCCTCCTCACAGATTATTGAAATCCCAGACGAGATGGAAAAACGCTCTGAAAGGAAAGAGGCAGAGGGAGAGTCCTCCACCACAGAGAACGACAAAGAAAAGAACAAAGACACAGAAGAGAAGGACGATAAAGAGACTGAAGAGAAGGAAACCAAGGAAACCCAAAAGGAGACGGCAGACAAGGAGAACAATTCCCCCACTGAGGTCAAAGGTGAAGGGTCAGAGGCCACAGCAGTGTCACAGGAGGCCAAGCCTAAAGGTCAGTCGGGAAAGTCAGGGTGACACTGATATTGTATTAAGGTCATGTCTCCTGTGGTTGTGATCCCTGACCTGTGTTCTCTCTGTTATAGTGGAGGAGAGCAAAGAGGAGAAGATGGACCCCAGTCCTCTTGCAGAGGACAAGAAAGGTAGGTTCTTCTGTTCCACACACACACAAACAAACATATGGTGCTAACCCAGTATTCTTCCTCCCTTCAGAGCAAAAAGAGGAGAAAGATGGTTTGAAGACCGAGGAGTCTGGCAAGCTGCAGAATGGAGAGAACAGTAAAGAAGGAGTGGCAGCAGCAGGGATGGCGGTGAATGTGAGTGAGGAGAAGAAGAAGGCTACCAAGCAGAGGTTCATGTTCAACATCGCAGACGGAGGATTCACAGGTACACACACAGATCTAAGATCAGCTAACCCTCCCCAACTCCCTAACCTTATCTAGTAACCATTGGGGGGCAGGGGGATGCAAACTGTCCTTTGTTCATTTTCAGTCTCTCTTAACATCTCTCTCTCTCTCTCCAGAGCTCCACTCTCTGTGGCAGAACGAGGAGAGGGCGGCGACCGTCACCAAGAAGACATTTGAGATCTGGCATCGTCGCCATGACTACTGGCTGCTGGCCGGCATCATACAGTATCCTTTCACTCTGTACCAACGTCACTGTACCAACGTCACTCTGTACCAACGTCACTCTGTACCAACGTCACCCTGTACCAACGTCACTCTGTACCAACGTCACTCTGTACCAACGTCACTCTGTACCAACGTCACTCTGTACCAACGTCACTCTGTACCAACGTCACTCTGTACCAACATCACTCTGTACCAACGTCACTCTGTACCAACGTCACACTGTACCAACGTCTCTCTGTACCAAGGTCTCTCTGTACCAAGGTCTCTCTGTACCAAGGTCTCTCTGTACCAATGTCTCTCTGTACCAATGTCTCTCTGTACCAATGTCTCTCTGTACCAAGGTCTCTCTGTACCAAGGTCTCTCTGTACCAAGGTCTCTCTGTACCAAGGTCTCTCTGTACCAAGGTCTCTCTGTACCAAGGTCTCTCTGTACCAAGGTCTCTCTGTACCAAGGTCACTCTGTACCAACGTTACTTTGTACCAACGTCACTCTGTACCAACGTCTCTCTCTACCAATGTCACTCTGTACCAAGGTCTCTCTCTACCAATGTCACTCTGTACCAACGTCTCTCTGTACCAATTTCACCCTGTACCAACTTCACCCTGTACCAACATCACTCTGCTAATCAAAGTCTGGAGGACTAGGTTATTAGTTGGATCAGGTATGTTAGTGCAGGGCTGGAACTAAAACTTATAGGACCAGGGTTGGAGACCACTGCACTAGTCAGCAGGATGTCAGAGGTTTGGTGGGAGGACTGTGAATCATTATGATGTCATGACCTTTGACCGTGGCGCCTCTCAGACACGGTTACGCTCGCTGGCAGGACGTGCAGAGCGACGTGAAGTATGCTATCCTCAACGAGCCCTTCAAGGGGGAGATGAGTCGAGGAAACTTCCTGGAGATCAAGAACAAGTTCTTGGCCAGAAGGTTTAAGGTGCGCTGAGCTGGCGGGATGTTTCTGGCTGCTTCTGTCTATTGGAACACACTCTCTCAGTGTTCTGTTGAGCCATCCCTCTCTCCCACTTTCTTTCTGTTAATCACTCTGTTTACCTCTTCCCTCTCTCCTCCTGTCATATCCCTTCCTTCTCTCTCTTTGCCTCTCTCCTCCTCATATCCCTCTCATCTCTGTACCCCCCCCCCCCCCCCCCCCCCCCTCTCTCGGTCTCTAGTTGTTGGAGCAGGCGTTGGTGATTGAGGAGCAGCTTCGCAGGGCAGCCTACCTGAACATGTCTGAGGACCCGGCCCACCCCTCCATGGCCCTCAACACCCGCTTCAGTGAGGTGGAGTGTCTGGCTGAGTCCCACCAACACCTCAGCAAGGAGTCCATGTCAGGGAACAAGCCTGCTAACGCAGTACTGCACAAAGGTAGTGTTGTGTCTTTACTATGGATTAAGTGATATTTGACATGCTATTGTATCAAATCAATTTTCTGTCATTAATATTACCTGATTAAACTAATCATAGAAATGTAATTAACTAGGAAGTCGGGGCACCACAGTAGAATGTTTATAGAGCTGTTGTCTTCCGAGTAAACTCTTAAAGATGTGGTAATCTTTTATAGCAATAGCAGTCAATTATTAATCGTAACCTTATTCAGTCACATCTGAACATCGTAAAATTATTTGTTATCTTCACGAACCCTGTCTAACAAGTTGAATCAGCAATACAAAATTTGGTTTCATTATTTATTTACTAAAAATCACACAGAATTCCATATACACAGGATGGATCATACATTGATGACTAATTATGTCCTAAAAGAAAACTTCCCTATAGTGGATAAAACCGATATGATGGCTGGTTACACAAAGGGGGTTGGGTTTGAATGAAAGCCCAGGAAGACTGAGGAACAAAAGGATTGGGTCTCTATCGGACCTTATGAAGCTATGCTATCATAAATACAGAATCTTATGCATTCAAATGGTTGTTCAACCATTTGCAACCAGAGCTTACGCTGAGGTTGGCTTAGTCAGCCGTGAATTGGGTCACTGGAGCTCTTATAGAAATGTAGAAAAGGGGTTGGTTCATAATTTCCAACCAATGTCTATTCACGTGGGCGTGGCCACTGATTGAGCATATTTTACTTATGAAAAGATTCTCTCATTTTAAAAACTAAAATTAAATTAAATCTTTTGACAAATAGTTTCATAACATTTAAATTGCACAACAATTCCATGTGAATCTAGAATGTGTAGATTTTCCAAGACACAGTTTATGTCATCCTATCATCAGCAATAATGTCTCAGACCACAACTGATCTGACATCATATTCTTTAAGTACCAACGGATACTTTCAACTGGTTGGATTACCAAAATATGTTCCTTTCCCAACCTTTTGATGTTACCATACTCTCTCTATGTTAACCTCTCTGGGATATTCGGGACGGTAGCGTCCCACCTCACCAACAGCCAGTGAAAGTGCAGGGCGCCAAATTCAAAACAACAAAAATCTCATAATTAAAATTCCTCAAGCATACAAGTATTTTACACCATTTTAAAGATAAAATTCTCGTTAATTCAGCCAAAATGTCTGATTTCAAAAAGGCTTTACAGCGAAAGCACCACAAACAATTATGTTAGGTCACCACCAAGTCACAGAAAAACACAATTTTTCCAGCCAAAGAGAGGAGTCACATAAAGCAGAAATATAGATACAATGAATCACTAACCTTTGATGATCTTCATCAGATGACACTCATAGGACTTCATGTTACACTATACATGTATGTTTTGTTCGATAAAGTGCATATTTATATCCACAAATCTCATTTTACATTGGCGTGTTATGTTCAGTAGTTCCAAAACATGCAGTGATTTTACAGAGAGCCACATCAATTTACAGAAATACTCATCATAAATGTTGATGAAAATACAAGTGTTATACATGGAATTAGAGATTTACTTCTCCTTAATGCAATCGCTGTGTCAGATTTCAAAAAAACTTTACGGAAAAAGCATACCATGCAATAATCTGAGTACGGCGCTCAGAGACCAAAACAGCCAAAGAGATTTCCGCCATGTTGTGGAGTCAACATTAGTCAGAAATAGCATCTTAAATATTCACTTACCTTTGATGATCTTCATCAGAATGCACTCCCAGGAATCTCAGTTCCACAATAAATGTTTGATTTGTTCGATAAAGTTGATAATTTATGTCCAAATACCTCCTTGTGTTAGGGCGTTTGGTAAACAAATCCAAACGCGCGTCCAGCCGAAAGGTCGGATGAAAAGTCCAAAAGGTTATATTACAGGTCGTAGAAACATGTCAAAAGAGGTATAGAATCAATCTTTAGGATGTTTTTATCAAAAATCTTGAATAATGTTCCAACCGGAGAATTCCTTTCTCTGTAGAAAAGCAATGGAACGCAAGCTAACATTCACATGACCGCACGTCACGAGCTCGTGGCAATCTGCCAGACACCTGGCTCAATCCTCTCATTTGTCCCCCGTTCAAAGTAGAAGCATCAAACAAGGTTCTAAAGACTGTTGACATCTAGTGGAAGCCTTTGGAAGTGCAAAATGACCCCACAGACACTGGATATTGGAAAGGCAATGAGTTGAAAAACTACAAACCTCAGATTTCCCACTTCCTGGTTGGATTTTTCTCAGGTTTTCACCTGCCAAATGAGTTCTGTTATACTCACAGACATCATTCAAACAGTTTTAGAAACTTCAGTGTTTTCTACCCAAATATACTAATTACAGTGGGGCATAAAAGTATTTAGTCAGCCACCAATTGTGCAAGTTCTCCCACTTAAAAAGATGAGAGGCCTGTAATTTGCATCATAGGTACACTTCAACTATGACAGACAAAATGAGAAAAAAATCCAGAAAATCACATTGTAGGATTTTTTATGAATTTATTTGCAAATTATGGTGGAAAATAAGTATTTGGTCAATAACAAACAAGCAAGATTTCTGGCTCTCACAGACCTGTAACTTCTTCTTTAAGAGGCTCCTCTGTCCTCCACTCGTTACCTGTATTAATGGCACCTGTTTGAACTTGTTATCAGTATAAAAGACACCTGTCCACAACCTCAAACAGTCACACTCCAAACTCCACTATGGCCAAGACCAAAGAGCTGTCAAAGGACACCAGAAACAAAATTGTAGACCTGCACCAGGCTGGGAAGACTGAATCTGCAATAGGTAAGCAGCAATCAACTGTGGGAGCAATTATTAGGAAATGGAAGACATACAAGACCACTGATAATCTCCCTCGATCTGGGGCTCCACGCAAGATCTCACCCTGTGGGGTCAAAATGATCACAAGAATGGTGAGCTAAAATCCCAGAACCACACGGGGGGACCTAGTGAATGACCTGCAGAGAGCTGAGACCAAAGTAACAAAGCCTACCATCAGTAACGCACTACGCCGCCAGGGACTCAAATCCTGCAGTGCCAGTGTCCCCCTGCTTAAGCCAGTACATGTCCAGGCCCGTCTGAAGTTTGCTAGAGAGCATTTGGATGATCCAGAAGAAGATTGGGAGAATGTCATATGGTCAGATGAAATCAAAATAGAACTTTTTGGTAAAAACTTAACTCGTCGTGTTTTTAGGACAAAGAATGCTGATTTGCATCCAAAGAACACCATACCTACTGTGAAGCATGGGGGTGGAAACATCATGCTTTGGGGCTGTTTTTCTGCAAATGGACCAGGATGCCTGATCCGTGTAAAGAAAAGAATGAATGGGGCCATGTATCGTGAGATTTTGAGTGAAAACCTCCTTCCATCAGCAAGGGCATTGAAGATGAAACGTGGCTGGGTCTTTTAGCATGACAATGATCCCAAACACACCGCCCGGGCAACGAAGGAGTGGCTTCGTAAGAAGCATTTCAAGGTCCTGGAGTGGCCTAGCCAGTCTCCAGATCTCAACCCCATAGAAAATCTTTGGAGGGAGTTGAAAGTCCTTGTTTCCCAGCAACAGCCCCAAAACATCACTGCTCTAGAGGAGTTCTGCATGGAGGAATGGGCCAAAATACCAGCAACAGTGTGTGAAAACCTTGTGAAGACTTACAGAAAACGTTTAACCTCTGTCATTGCCAACAAAGGGTATATAACAAAGTATTGAGATAAACTTTTGTTATTGACAAATACTTATTTTCCACCATCATTTGCCAATAAATTAATTAAAAATCCTACAATGTGATTTTCTGGATTTTTTTTTCTCATTCTGTCTGTCATAGTTGAAGTGTACCTATGATGAAAATTACAGGCCTCGTCTTTTTAACTGGGAAAACTTGCACAATTGGTGGCTGACTAAATACTTTTTTGCCCCACTGTATATGCTCATTCTAGCTTTTATGGCTGAGTAGCAGGAAGTTTACTCTGGGCACCTTATTTATCCAAGCTACTCAATACTGCCCCCCAGTCACCAAGAAGTTAACTAAGGGCTTTCCAAGTGTCCATTCTGTTTAGTAGAGAGAGAAAAGGGGGAAAGGTATTTATGGGGGTCATAAACCTCACCAACAGGGCAACGTCATGACAGTAGGCTACACACAAACACAGACTCGCTCTCTTTCTTTCTCATTGTCTCTTTTCTGTCTCTGCTGTTCTTACCCACTTCCATCATCTATTTTTCTTATTTCTCTCCCTCTCGTCATTGTTTCCTAAACTCTGTCAGTTGGACTTTGGTGGTGGTAACTCTGTCTCTCTCCTTCAGTTCTCAAACAGCTTGAGGAGCTTCTGAGTGACATGAAGGCCGACGTCACCCGTCTCCCGGCAACCATCGCCCGTATACCACCCGTCGCCGTGAGGCTGCAGATGTCGGAGAGGAACATCCTCAGCCGATTGGCCAGCCGCGGGTCCGAGGTCACCGGCCAGAGCCAATCACAGACCACGCAGCAGATGCAGGTGCCACGCTGACCAATTCCGCCAGTCCTCCCTAAGGCGTTCTCCCACCCGTGTTTTGGAATTGGAGAGTGACCCTTATCTCACCCCGCTCTGCACCTTTCTTGTCCCCAAACCAAATCTCACACTCTGGACAGTAGAGTAAGGTCTCTACCCACCAACACATCTTCTCTGGACACAGCAGACTAAAAATGTTCTGCTTCCTCTTCACCCAAAGACACCTGTAGGAACACAGTCTCTGTTCTCCACTGGGAACACCTTATCTACAGTATCTACCTAATGAACTGCAGCACAGTCTCTGTGTCTGTCTGTTATGTGTCTAACTTTCACACAGAGGTTGTTTTCACTGTATCTTTCCCCAAGCCTGTCTCTAAAATAGACAGCAGTGTACCTGGCTCTGTCCCATAGAATTAGAATGGGTAAAATGGACTTTTCCACTTCAAGTAAAGGTTCTATAATATGTGGACTCGTTGTTCTATGGGTGTGCAGAATTAAATTTGATATGCAACATGTACAATTCAATTCGGTAAATATGAAATCATGTGGAATTTAGAACTATGTCTGTTCTGCCCATTCCATTTCTGGGTGTGTACCTCTTCTGAGTGTATGTGTGTGTGTCTGTGTGTGTAGGTGGGTACACTGCTCTATACTTCCCACAGAGAGACTGTTAGTAACTATCAACTGATGAGGATGCTTTAGTAGAATAATATTGGTTCTGTTTTACACTCCTGCCCCTCCCCCTCTTCACTGCTCCCTTCACCTGTAAACTCAGGTGGTCCATAACACTAGCCTGTTATTGGCTCTCCCCGCTCCTCAGCCATGCCCCGTCCCGCAGCTCTCCATTCCTGAGCGATTGTGTCACAAATGTTCCCGGAGGCCTCGCCCCCTTTTTGCCCAAATAAGGATATGCAATAGCTCCACTAGTGTCGACACGGGGCTGCATTGAGAATGATGGCAATCTCTAAATTAATTAAATGTCTTAGTCTAATGTTTTGTTCTTTTACATTTTGGAATATTATTATGGTTGTTTTTATCGTTACAGTTTCTTCTGAGAACTCCAATAAAAAGGGTAACAGTTTGTGAAGCTTGTTTCTTTGCCCTTTATTATGTGAGGGCATTATTACCTGGGCACATTGCATTGTATTATAATCTGGGTGGGGTCGAGCCCTGAATGCTGACAGCCGTGGTATACCACGGGTATGACAAAACGTGTATTTTTACTGCACTAATTACATTGGTAACCAGTTTATAATAGTAATGAGGCACCTCAGGGGTTTGTGATATATGGCCAATATACCACGGCTAAGGGTTGTGTCCAGGCACTCCACGTTTCGTAGTGGTTAAGGACAGCCCTTAGCCATGGTATATTGGCCATATACCACACCTCGGGCCTTATTGCTTAAATGACCAATGGTACGCGTCATAATTTGACCTACAAGGTCTGTGGAAGGGCATCATCTGATTTAACTGTATCTATAAAGTAATAAAACCATAGAACACAGGTACAAGAAGAGGAGGGAGTGTGGGTGTAAATGTATGATGGGAAAGGTGAATGCTAATTTCCTTTTGCAGGAGAGGGAAGGAGAACAAGAAGAAGAGGGAGACAGGAACAGACTTGTTTTCCCAGACAGAGAGAGGTGCAATTAAGAAAGTTGGGGGAAATTACAGGGCAGGAGAAAATACTGCGTTGTAATAGAGCCTGCTGATAACTTAACAGGACAGAGACCGGGACGGAGGGATAGAGAGAAGGCAGTCAGAGGAATTGTAGAGAGGGGGAACAACAGGGAGAGACGGGGAGGAAATGAGTGAGAAAGAAGAGGTAGATAGAGGGACAGAAGAGAGAAGCAGCTGGAACAGTGTAGTATACGCTAGTTAACTGGACACAGTGGACAGACCACACTGCACTAACCTCTAGCTCATCTTCGTTCTGTTGTAAAGACTGGATCTATGAGACTGAACTGCTGTCTAGAACACCTGAGCAAAAGTCCATTCAATGTCTTGTGGGTAAGTACTATCTATAGACACAGTTAGCATGTGAAGCTCACAGGTGTGAAAGGGGAAGAGAGCCCAATTCAAACTGCTGCAGGCGTTTTGTTTCACTAACCAGTATGTTTGTGTGTCTGCAATTCCTGGTGTTAACCATTGTTCTAACACCTGCAGTACAAACGTCTGTTAGTCTGTGCGCGTGTGTGCGCGTGTGTGCTCGCTCGCATGCTTGTGTATGTACACTAGCCTTCTGTAATGTATGTATTTAAAGATATTTAAAATCATACATGGGAGAACTAATTATGTTCTCATTGGCTGATCATTCTGAGTGTACACCTTCCTATTTTTGAGTTGCACCCGCTTTTGCCCTCAGAAAAGCCTCAATTGGACTCTAGAAGTTGTCGAAAGCATTCTACAGGGATGTTGGCCCATGTTGACCTCCCACAGTTGTATCAAGTTGGATGGATTTGCTTTTGGGTGGTGGACCATTTTTGATACACACTGTTGAACGTGAAAAACCCAGCAGCGTTGCAGTTCTTGACACAAACCGGTGCGCCTGACACCTACTACCATACCGAGGTCAAAGGCACTTCAATCTTTTGTCTTGTCATTCACCCTCTGAATGGCACACATACAGAGTCCATTCATTTGTCTCAAGGATTAAAACCCCTTCATTAACCTGTCTCATTCCCTTCATCTAAACTGATTCAAGTGGGTTTAACAGGTGACATCAATAAGGGATCCTAGCTTCACCTGGCTTCACCTGGTCAGTCTATGTCACAGAAAGCTTTTTATACTCCGTGTATTTACATACATTTAAATCTTACTGTTAGATGTCCAGGCAAGAGAAATAGGATTTGCAAGCCAAAGTGATCGCCCTGGAAGATTCTTGTTTTGACAATAGTTACTGTCAGACAGGGCTCTTACCTTGGTGTCATTTATTAGTATATATTTCAAACCCATCCCCTACCAGGCTGCTGAGGGGAGGACGGCTCATAATAATGACTGGAACGGATGTGTTGTAAACCATGTGTTTGATGTTGTTGATACCATTCCACCGATTCTGCTCCAGCCATTACCACGAGCCCATCCTCCCCAATTATGGTGCCACCAACCTCCTATGTCCCCCACCCCTCCCTTCAGAGGACAAAAGCAACCCTGTTTTTACACACTTTTTCCCTAGATATGTTTCTACGTACATGCCAGTTTTCCCACACATACACACAAATACAGTTCAATATACACTGAGTGTACAACACATTAGGAACTCCTTCCATGATATAGACTGACCAGGTGAATCCAGGTGAAAGCTATAATTGCTTATTAATGTCCACTTCAATCAGTGTAGATGACGGGTAGAAGACTGGTTAAAGAAGGATTTTCGAGCCTTTAGATAATTGAGACATGGATTGTGCATGTGTGCCATTCAGAGGGTCAATGGGCATGGCATAATATTTAAGTCCCTTTGAATGGGGTATGGTAGTAGGTGCCAGGTGCACCGGTTTGTGTCAAGAACTGCATGCTACTGCGGTTTTCACGCTCAACAGTTTCCTGTGTGTATCAAGAATTGTCCACCACCCAAAGGACATCCAGCCAACTTCCAGACATCCAGCCAACTGTGGGAAGCGTTGGAATCAACATGAGCCAGCATTCCTATGGAAAGTGTTGTCCTGTAGGGCTGGGAATTGCCAGGGTCCTCACGATTTGATATTATCATAATACTTAGGTGTCGGTATGATTAGTATTGCGGTTCTTACGATTCTATATGTATTGCGATTCGATTTTCCAAACATATTGCTCACCAAATGTCTGCTGTGGAGGGGACAAGAGAGAGCCATGAGAAGTTTTGATCAGTCATGGAAATAAATGTGCTTAAAACACATTGGCTCCTTATTTAAAAAGAAGATGGAGAACAAGATATGAGTTTTGGTGCATGTACAGCCTACTATAGCAAAAATAGTATTGCAATATTGTCAAAACGATACGATATATCGTCAAAAGTAATATCCCAATATGTAACTGTATCAATGTTTTCCTCCGTTGCTATGAGTCAGTGTGAGAGTGGGTTCTTTCATTGAAGGCAAATCATCATCACTTGGACTTTGGGTGTGAGAAATACACACGTGTGTATATGTGTTAGTCAGTGTGTGAGAGTGTGTACATACCCTGCAGGAGTGACCGGATCAAGAGATGTCTTCACTTGGTATGTGTGTGTTAGTCAGTGTGTGTGAATCTTTGTGGAAAGTGGTCATCACTTTTGGGTGTTAGAAATGATACACAACAGCAACATGACTGAACAGGGAAAAGCCATTCTCACCATCAGCTCTCAGCTCTGTACAGTGGGGCAAAAAAGTATTTAGTCAGCCACCAATTGTGCAAGTTCTCCCACTTAAAAATATGAGAGAGACCTGTAATTTTCATCATAGGTACACTTCAACTATGACAGACAGAATTAGAAAAAAAATCCAGAAAATCACATTGTAGGATTTTTAATGAATTTATTTGCAAAATATGGTGGAAAATAAGTATTTGGTCACCTACAAACAAGCAAGATTTCTGGCTCTCACAGACCTGTAACTTCTTCTTTAAGAGGCTCCTCTGTCCTCCACTCGTTACCTGTATTAATGGCACCTGTTTGAACTTGTTATCAGTATAAAAGACACCTGTCCACAACCTCAAACAGTCACACTCCAAACTCCACTATGGCCAAGACCAAAGAGAGCTGTCAAAGGACACCAGAAACAAAATTGTAGACCTGCACCAGGCTGGGAAGACTGAATCTGCAATAGGTAAGCAGCTTGGTTTTAAGAAATCAACTGTGGGAGCAATTATTAGGAAATGGAAGACATACAAGACCACTGATAATCTCCCTCGATCTGGGGCTCCACGCAAGATCTCACCCCGTGGGGTCAAAATGATCACAAGAACGGTGAGCAAAAATCCCAGAACCACACGGGGGGACCTAGTGAATGACCTGCAGAGAGCTGAGACCAAAGTAACAAAGCCTACCATCAGTAACGCACTACGCCGCCAGGGACTCAAATCCTGCAGTGCCAGGCGTGTCCCCCTGCTTAAGCCAGTACATGTCCAGGCCCGTCTGAAGTTTGCTAGAGAGCATTTGGATGATCCAGAAGAAGATTGGGAGAATGTCATATGGTCAGATGAAATCAAAATAGAACTTTTTGGTAAAAACTCAACTAGTCGTGTTTGGAGGACAAAGAATGCTGAGTTGCATCCAAAGAACACCATACCTACTGTGAAGCATGGGGGTGGAAACATCATGCTTTGGGGCTGTTTTTCTGCAAAGGGACCAGGACGACTGATCCATGTAAAGGATGAATGAATGGGGCCTTGGCATATCGTGAGATTTTGAGTGAAAACCTCCTTCCATCAGCAAGGGCATTGAAGATGAAACGTGGCTGGGTCTTTCAGCATGACAATGATCCCAAACACACCGCCCGGGCAACGAAGGAGTGGCTTCGTAAGAAGCATTTCAAGGTCCTGGAGTGGCCTAGCCAGTCTCCAGATCTCAACCCCATAGAAAATCTTTGGGGGGAGTTGAAAGTCCGTGTTGCCCAGCAACAGCCCCAAAACATCACTGCTCTAGAGGAGATCTGCACGGAGGAATGGGCCAAAATACCAGCAACAGTGTGTGAAAACCTTGTGAAGACTTACAGAAAACGTTTGACCTCTGTTTTTCTGTTCTGTTTTTCTCTGCATTTTTTGCAATTCGTTCCAGTCACAGGCAGCAGAGAACTGGAACAAAAGGTGGCCAAATGAGGTGTTGGCTTTAGGGATGATCAGTGAGATACACCTGTTGGAGCGCGTGCTACGGGTGGGTGTTGCCATCGTGACCAGTGAGCTGAGATAAGGCGGAGCTTTACCTAGCATGGTCTTGTAGATGACCTGGAGCCAGTGGGTCTGGCGACGAATATGTAGCGAGGGCCAGCCAACTAGAGCATACAGGTCGCAGTGGTGGGTGGTATAAGGTGCTTTAGTAACAAAACGGATGGCACTGTGATAAACTGCATCCAGTTTGCTGAGTAGAGTATTGGAAGCTATTTTGTAGATGACATCGCCGAAGTCGAGGATCGGTAGGATAGTCAGTTTTACTAGGGTAAGTTTGGCGGCGTAAGTGAAGGAGGCTTTGTTGCGGAATAGAAAGCCGACTCTAGATTTGATTTTAGATTGGAAATGTTTGATGAGACTGGAAGGAGAGTTTACAGTCTAGCCAGACACCTAGGTACTTATAGATGTCATTGCCAACAAAGGGTATATAACAAAGTATTGGGATAAACTTTTGGTATTGACCAAATACTTATTTTCCACTATAATTTGCTAATAAATTCATTAAAAATCCTACAATGTGATTTTCTGGATTTTTTTTCTAATTTTGTCTGTCATAGTTGAAGTGTACCTATGATGAAAATTACAGGCCTCTCTCATCTTTTTAAGTGGGAGAACTTGCACAATTGGTGGCTGACTAAATACTTTTTTGCCCCACTGTAACAAAAAGGCATTCAGACATATGTGGCACACAAGATACATGGTGCTCTCGGCCCCAGCCACTACAGATCAGGAGCTTTAAACGGCACCTCTCACCTACTCTCTGCTGCTTTGCATGTTGGTTGTATTGAAATTTGTAACACTAACTTCAACAGGCAGTCACGCTGTAACATCAAGCTGTTAACTTATACAGCCCTGCTTTGTTGCTATGTGTCTTTCGTAGCCACAACAGCTGGCTGTTGCATTATGGGAAGAGTAGTTTCAGTTTCAAGCTCTACAGACTTCTGTGGACAATACTTTAGTATACATGTAGCCCACCTCTTCTTGTAGCATGCTCACATGTCTTGTATTGCTGCTCACATGAACAGTGTTGTGTAGTTGCTATCCTGACTGTAGTTATGTGTGTATGTTACTTATTGTTAGTTTGTGAGTTTGTTGTCATGACCTCACATTTGTAAATGGATTGAGAGCGACACACGGGGAGGGGAGGTCGCACTCTGAAAATAAGGAAGTGTAATGCGAGCATGACCTTTGTGTGTCAAACACAAATGGAACACAAAAGGTTAGACACACACACACGTGCACATACACAGCTGAAAGAAGAGAACAGACACTCAGACAGAAGAGGGGGGGAGTGGAGGACAGGTGGGTTAGAAGGAAAGAGAGAGAGAATGAGAAGAACAGAGAAAAATGTATGATTAGTTTAACCAGTATATACTGGAGGGGCTAGTTTGTTTTTCATTCCTGATAGTGATGGTGAGCAGATGTGCAGTTCCTTAGTTTACCTTTTAAAGGTGCTCTCTCTCTCTCTCTCTCTCTCTCTCGCTCTCGTTCATTATCTCATTGAGGAACAGTGTTTGGTATGACATATTCAGAGTAATCTCACTGGACTGTGTCTGTTTGCAAAACATTAGTGGTGCTTTGATCATTCTGAGGGGATAGAGAAGAGAGAGATAGAGATGTGACATTAGATTGAGGCAAGGAGAGACAAAGAATTATAGTTTAATTTTAAAGATGAAATCTAAGCTTTTTTATTGCGTTGACATTTATAAAGTATCTCTTTCTGTAAGAGATTCCGGCCTGTCAGCTTTTTTTGTTCCTGTCTGTCTCTTGCTTTCACTGTTTTGTGAAAAGAGCCACAAAAAGGAAGGAAGGAGCGAGAGAGTGTCACAGAACGACAGAGAGAAAAAGAAAAAAGAAGGGAGGGACGGAGGGTAAGACATACACGAGCCTGTCAGCAAGAGTGTCGCTTGTTTTCAGAAGGAGCTGAGAACAGTAAGATTGTTTACTTATATACCTAAAGTGAGATATATCAAGAGAGGGTAAGGGAGGAAAGAGGGTTTGATGAACAGATTAGTGTGGGAGTAAAAGAGGAAGAGAAGACAGGTTGTTTAGAGGGGTGGTCTTTGCGTATGTGATGTTGAATGAGAGAAATTAAGAAATACAGTAAACTAATGTGTGGAGGAGGGCAGTTAGAGAGAGAGAGAGAGGAATGATAATGGAAGTAAACCATGATTTTTAGAAGTACATTTGTAGTTAATAACTGGCTAGATTTGCAGATTTAGAAAGGGCATGAAGATGTGTCAATTATGTACAGTATTTGTTACATTACCATGTATCATCATTTGCTAGCCTTGAGGTTGTACCTGTACGTGTACCCTCACTATCCCGTCTCCTTCTCTTTAGGCCCAGAAGAAGTGAAGGTGAAAATGGTTCGGTGAGTTGATCTCCTCCCTCTCAAGACTCTTACACCCAGTTGCTCAACCCTGGTCTGGATCTGCCTTTACCTAACGCGTGATGTCAACTTCTCTCTTTCTTTTACTTGTTCTCTCTGTTTCTTTACCATCAGTACTTTGTTCTTTAGTCTTTTCTGCTGTCTTGTGTGTTTGTAGTTCACGCGTAACGTTTTGTTTTCAAACTCTGTAGGAATTCCCAGTTATTTTGCAGTAGTTTTTCACATTCTTGAAATGTTGCCCAATTCTGATTGATTCTACCTTTGCATCCTACTCTTAGTCTATCAATAGCTGGACCATGCCGTGTGTAGCTACAACTACACTGGAACTTGGCAACAGATATCAAAGTGATGGTCCACTTGTTAGTGAGAGATTGTCGAAAGAAAGATAATAGATTGTAAATTTACAATCATAAATCATTCCCTTTAGTTTAGAAAGCGTTATCAGTCCTACCTCTCAGATGTGTGATACAATCGTCAGCAGCATGTTGTTCTGTAGAATAGGCTAGTATAGTATCCATTGAATGAAAAGTTGGTGCTTTGTGGTGAGGTGGGTTTGTGGTCTGTTTGTCATCTCTTAGGCCTTAGTCAGGCTTTACCATTCAAATGTTTTGCTAGTTCTTTGCCTTGAAGCAATATTGTATACTTGTATACTAGCGTATACTTAAAAAAGGTTTCAATAATGCTGTGTAGACTTCTCTCTACCTAGTACTGTGTTAATCTATGAGCTGGTAATGGTACCTAGTACTGTGTTAATCTATGAGCTGGTAATGGAATGCAGGGTTTTGAAATGGGATTTACATACATATTGTGATTTAACTCATCTTTATTACCACGTCTCATATAATTTCCCATCGAGGGAAGAAACGGAGTATCAAGGAGATGATGTGGCTCAGTGGACAGGTGCGGCAGGGCCAGACGATAACCATTTGTGTGTGCATGTGCTTATGTGCGTGGCCCGATCTGTGTGTGTGTGGTTTGTATATACTGTATGTATATGTGTGTAATGTGTCTCTCTGTGTATCCAGCTGGTTCCACAGGGATATCTCTGGCTTGGATGCTGAGTCTGTTTTGAAGAGCCGGGGCGTCCATGGCAGCTTCCTGGCCCGACCCAGCAGGAAGAACCAGGGAGACTTCTCTCTCTCTGTCAGGTAGGAATACACCCCATCTCTTTCTTTGTCCTTCTCTCTCTCTTTCTCTGTCAGCTAGGATATCCTCTCTCTCTCTCTCTCTCTCCATCAGCTAGGACATCCCCCATCTCTTTCTCCTCCTCTCTCTCCATCAGGTGGAGATACACTCCATCTCTTTCTCTCCTTCTTTCTCTCTCCTTCTCTCCTTCGCTCAACCTACGGAAAGTATTCAAATCCCTTGACTTTTTCTACATTTTGTTGTGTTACAAAGTGGGATTAAAATGTGTTTAATTGTAATTTTTTGCCAACGATCTACACAAAATAATCTGGAATATCAAAGTGGAAGAAATGTTTTGTAAAAATATGATTAATGTTAAGTATTCAACCCCCTGAGTCAAATTCATAATTACAGCTGTGAGTCTTTCTGGGTAAGTCTCTAAGAGAGCCACTCAGGAACACTCACTGTCTTTTTGGTAAGCAACTTTAGTGTAGATTTGGTCTCGTATTTTAGGTTTTTGAAAGCTGGTTTTTCCCAGTGTCTGGTAGAAAGCAGACACAACCAGGCATTCCTCTAGGATTTTGCATGTGCTTAGCGCCATTCCATTTTTTTTTTATCCTGAAAAACTCCCCAGTCCTTAATGATTACAAGCATACCCATAACATGATGCAGCCCCCACTATGCTTGAAAATATGGACAGTAGTACTCAGTAATGTATTGTATTGGATTTGCCCCAAACATTACACTACATTTTCAGCACAAAACGTCAATTGCTTATCCACATTTTTTGCAGTATTACTTTATTTAGTGCCTTGTTGCAAAAAAAAAATGTTCTGTACAGGCTTCCTTGTTTTCACTCTGTCAATTAGTTTAGTACTGTGGAGTAACTACAATGTTGTTGATCCATCCTCCGTTTTCTCCTATCACAACCATTAAACTCTATAACTGTTTTAAAGTCACCATTGGCCTCATGGTGAAATCCCTAAGTGGTTTCCTTCCTCTCTGGCAACTGAGTTAGGAAGGACACATGTATCTTTGTTGTGACTGGGTGTATTGATACACCGTCCAAAGTGTAATTAATAACATCATGCTCAAAGGGATATCCAGTGTCTGCTTTTTTATTTTACCCATCTACCAATACGTGCCCTTCTTTGTGAGCCATTGAAAAACCTCCCTGGTCTTTGTGGTTGAATCTGTGTTTTAAATTCACTGCTCGACTGAGGGACCTTATAGACAAAGTCCATGCAACTTATTATGTGACTTGGTAAGCACATTTTACTCCTGAACTTATTAAGGCTTGCCATAACAAAGGGGTTGAATACTTATTGACTCAAGACATTTCAGCGATTTATCTGTAATTCATTTGTCAAACATTTGAAAAACATAATTCCACTTTGACTTTATGGGGCACTGTGTGTATTCCAGTGACCAACAAAATCTACATTTTATCAATTTGAATTTCAGGATCTAACAACAAATTGTGGAAAAAGTCAAGGGGTGTGAATACTTTCTGAAGGCACTGTATGTTAACCTACAGCATTTCACTACACCTGCAATAACATCTGCTAGATGTGTATGTGACCAATAACATTTGATTTGAAAATGTGATTTTATTAAATTTGATTTATAGTATATCCTCTCTCCTCACTCATCCTTTCCTCTCTCCTTTTCTTGCCCTCTGTCAGGTACAGATACACTGCATCTCTCTTTTGCTACTTTAAAAAATAAATTTGACTTAAAGCTAGTTTAGGTGGAATTGTCTACTGTCACTGACTGGCCCATGAATGTCCCCTTTCCCCTGATCTTTGACCCCAGGGTGGGTGAGCTGGTGACCCACATCCGTATCCAAAACACAGGGGACTTCTACGACCTGTATGGAGGGGAGAAGTTTGCCACGCTGTCCGAGCTGGTGGAGTACTACACTGCAGAGAATGGGATCCTGCAGGACAAAGACGGCACCATCATCGAGCTCAAATACCCCTTCAACTGCTCTGACCCCACCACCGAGAGGTCAGTGCACTCTAACCTTTACCCTTTACCTCTAACCCTTAATTCCACCAGAGTCAGTCAGTCAAGTCCGTGTACTCTTGCCTCAAATCTCTAACCCTTAACTCTGCTTTCACTGTTCTGCTGAATTTCGTTGCATGTTTATCAAACGGAAGAAGATCATATAAAATACTCCTGAGACATCCAGCCATTTTGTAATTAATACTTTCTTAATCTAAACGCTTTATGTTGAGGATCATAAAGCTTTCAGAAGGAAAGGTAATTCTATGGCCTTTACTTTGAAGCGTGTGTGTGTGTGCGTGCGTGCGTGCGTGTGTGTGTAAATCCCTCATGTTCTACCCTCACTGCCCCTCCTTTCTCCACTCTATTTTCTCTCTCTGTCAGTTTGACTTCCCTTTCTTGCTGCGGTTGGAAACTTTAGATTTTGACACATTTGAAAACAGTGACCAGACCCTCAATACCTTCCTCTCTCCTAACCTCCATCTTGCTCTATTTCAGTCTTTCTGATCTCTTTCTCGATACCCATATCACAGGTACTGCTGTGATGGTGTGCTTTATAGTCTAATTTTAATGCAGAGGTGTCATTCTATGATGTTTATGCCTCTGTAACTGTCTCACTCATCATTATTCACAATCCATTCATGATTATCCGTAATCATGGTAGCATCCAAATTAATTTAGAAGTATTTAGAAACATACATTATTTACCATTCATTTTCATTGGGCACAAAATAATCTGAAACACAGCCAAAACAAACTGAACATGCATCCAACAAGTCAGTAGAGTCACCAAGCTTGATGTAGTGGGGGGGGGGGGGGGGGTGATATGGGGTTTGGAAGAAAAGGGGGGTAGTTTGTGTGGGGCTCAGGCTATAAATATCATGCTGTCTTGAGCCACGAAATCTTGTCATCAGAATTTTCCGACCGCAAAGCAGGAAGTTCAGATGTAGAAATCGAGAACTACCCCTAAATTTAAACAGCAGGCAGCACTCAGAGAGACGATCCCCATACTAACAAGTGTAAACTCTCCCAGACACACAGACGCATGCACGCAAACACACACTCACACACACTATACTCTCAGGACAGAAATACCTTTCATAAACCATATAAAGTGCATCTGTACAGGCCGTAAATACACATTAGTTACCAAAATGTCCTCAAACATTCATTAAAGTCCTCTACCAAGTCTTCTTCCATTCTCCTCCATGTAGGGCATAGTGATGTTTCCATTAGAGCTTCATTGACCCCTTCTCTGTCATACACCATACAGGTGGTATCACGGACACCTGTCAGGCCCCAACGCAGAGAAGTTGCTATGGGAACGGGACGAGCCGGGCACCTTCCTGGTGCGGGAGTCTCTGTCCAAACCTGGAGACTTTGTTCTGTCTGTTCTGACTGAGGAGAAGAGCAAGGCATCCAGCGGAGGGAGGAGGGTCTCACACATCAAGATCATGTGCCAGGTGTGTGTGTGTGTGTGTGTGTGTGTGTGTGTGTGTGTGTGTGTGTGTGTGTGTGTGTGTGCGAGCATGTGAGTGTTCGTGTGTTTTTCTCTCTCTAACACACATTCACTCACATTCACTATTGCAATTCACATTGCAATCTTTGCTATAATATTTCCCATATCTGAGTACATCTTGTTATGAAACCAGACCAATTTTCAGTTTCCCCAAAATGTTCATTCTTATGCAACGAATGACCTTCCTGCTTCCAACATCTAGGAGAAAACCTGACAAACATCAAACACACCACCACTACTGTCTCAGGACGGAAACAGTTATGCAAAGTCCAGTCATATGAACATGTAGGTTTGAGTTTGATAGATATCACTGTCTTGGTTACAAAAGTATGCCAAGCGGTTATGTTTTAATTAGTTAGTTATGTATTTAATTTGGACCCTTAGGTGACGTGTGAAAATGCGTATACGATTCCAATAAAATACAGTGCCTTGCGAAAGTATTCGGCCCCCTTGAACTTTGCGACCTTTTGCCACATTTCAGGCTTCAAACATAAAGATATAAAACTGTATTTATTTGTGAAGAATCAACAACAAGTGGGACACAATCATGAAGTGGAAGGACATTTATTGGATATTTCAAACTTTTTTAACAAATCAAAAACTGAAAAATTGGGCGTGCAAAATTATTCAGCCCCCTTAAGTTAATACTTTGTAGCGCCACCTTTTGCTGCGATTACAGCTGTAAGTCGCTTGGGGTATGTCTCTATCAGTTTTGCACATCGAGAGACTGACATTTTTTCCCATTCCTCCTTGCAAAACAGCTCGAGCTCAGTGAGGTTGGATGGAGAGCATTTGTGAACAGCAGTTTTCAGTTCTTTCCACAGATTCTCGATTGGATTCAGGTCTGGACTTTGACTTGGCCATTCTAACACCTGGATATGTTTATTTTTGAACCATTCCATTGTAGATTTTGCTTCATGTTTTGGATCATTGTCTTGTGGGAAGACAAATCTCCGTCCCAGTCTCAGGTCTTTTGCAGACTCCATCAGGTTTTCTTCCAGAATGGTCCTGTATTTGGCTCCATCCATCTTCCCATCAATTTTAACCATCTTCCCTGTCCCTGCTGAAGAAAAGCAGGCCCAAACCATGATGCTGCCACCACCATGTTTGACAGTGGGGATGGTGTGTTCAGCTGTGTTGCTTTTACGCCAAACATAACGTTTTGCATTGTTGCCAAAAAGTTCAATTTTGGTTTCATCTGACCAGAGCATCTTCTTCCACATGTTTGGTGTGTCTCCCAGGTGGCTTGTGGCAAACTTTAAACAACACTTTTTATGGATATCTTTAAGAAATGGCTTTCTTCTTGCCACTCTTCCATAAAGGCCAGATTTGTGCAATATACGACTGATTGTTGTCCTATGGACAGAGTCTCCCACCTCAGCTGTAGATCTCTGCAGTTCATCCAGAGTGATCATGGGCCTCTTGGCTGCATCTCTGATCAGTCTTCTCCTTGTATGAGCTGAAAGTTTAGAGGGACGGCCAGGTCTTGGTAGATTTGCAGTGGTCTGATACTCCTTCCATTTCAATATTATCGCTTGCACAGTGCTCCTTGGGATGTTTAAAGCTTGGGAAATCTTTTTGTATCCAAATCCGGCTTTAAACTTCTTCACAACAGTATCTCGCACCTGCCTGGTGTGTTCCTTGTTCTTCATGATGCTCTCTGCGCTTTTAACGGACCTCTGAGGCTATCACAGTGCAGGTGCATTTATATGGAGACTTGATTACACACAGGTGGATTGTATTTATCATCATTAGTCATTTAGGTCAACATTGGATCATGCAGAGATCCTCACTGAACTTCTGGAGAGAGTTTTCTGCACTGAAAGTAAAGGGGCTGAATAATTTTGCACGCCCAATTTTTCAGTTTTTGATTTGTTAAAAAAGTTTGAAATATCCAATAAATGTCGTTCCACTTCATGATTGTGTCCCACTCGTTGTTGATTCTTCACAAAAAAAATACAGTTTTATATCTTTATGTTTGAAGCCTGAAATGTGGCAAAAGGTCGCAAAGTTCAAGGGGGCCGAATACTTTCGCAAGGCACTGTACATGAGAATTGGTATTCACAATTAAGTACTTTATATTCATGTGTGTACAGTAACTACCACTAGAAATAAAAATAGCATAGTTATTTCCGAGTGCAGAGCTAGACTGTAACTAACTGCATTCATCCCCAAACCTGCTTTTCGTAGATTCAACATTATTAGCAGCACCATCATGGTTAGGTTATTTTTAGCTGTGGTAATACAGTGCAGACATGAGGCGGATTTGAATGAGAGGCATTGTAGGGCTGGAGTCTAAAGTTTTCAGGGTCAGAAGATTATCACACAGGTCATTGAGTCCTGGCACAGGCCCTACCAGGAGCAAGCATCAGGTGCATTTCTTAATAGCTAACCGGAAGTACATTAAAGATATTTTCTGGTACTACACCGGCTCCGACGCTCGTCGGATGTGGCAGGGCTTGCAAACTATTACAGACTACAAAGGGAAGCACAGCCGCGAGCTGCCCAGTGACACGAGCCTACCAGACGAGCTAAATCATTTATATGCTCGCTTCGAGGCAAGCAACACTGAGGCATGCATGAGAGCATCAGCTGTTCCTGACGACTGTGTGATCACGCTCTCCGTAGCCGATGTGAGTAAGACCTTTAAACAGGTCAACATACACAAGGCTGCGGGGCCAGACGGATTACCAGGACGTGTGCTTCGGGCATGTGCTGACCAACTGGCAGGTGTCTTCACTGACATTTTCAACATGTCCCTGAGTCTGTAATACCAACATGCTTCAAGCAGACCACCATAGTCCCTGTGCCCAAGAACACAAATGCAACCTGCCTAAATGACTACAGACCCGTAGCACTCACGTCCGTAGCCATGAAGTGCTTTGAAAGGCTGGTAATGGCTCACATCAACACCATTATCCCAGAAACCCTAGACCCACTACAATTTGCATACCACCCAAACAGAGCCACAGATGATGCAATCTCTATTGTACTCCACACTGCCCTTTCCCACCTGTGACTAAACACCTCCCTCTGCAACTGGATCCTGGACTTCCTGACAGGCTGACCCCAGGTGGTGAGGGTAGGTAGCAACACATCTGCCACGCTGATCCTCAACACTGGAGCTCCCCAGGGGTGCATGCTCAGTCCCCTCCTGTACTCCCTGTTCACCCACGATTGCATGGCCAGGCACGACTCCAACACCATCATTAAGTTTGCTGACGACAACAACAGTGGTAGGCCTGATCACCGACAATGACGAGACAGCCTTTAGGGAGGAAGTCAGAGACCTGGCTGGGTGGTGCAGGAATAACAACCTATCCCTCAACGTAACAAGACTAAGGAGATGATTGTGGACTACAGGAAAAGGAGCACCGAGCACGTCCCCATTCTCATCGACGGGGCTGTAGTGGAGCAGGTTGAGAGCTTCAAATTCCTTGGTGTCCACATCAACAACAAACTAGATTGGTCCATACACACCAAGACAGTCGTGAAGAGGGCACGACAAAGCCTATTCCCCCTCAGGAAACTAAAAAGATTTGGCATGGGTCCTGAGATTCTCAAAAGGTTCTACAGCTGCAACATCGAGAGCATCCTGACCGGTTGTATCACTGCCTGGTACAGCAATTGCTCTGCCTCCGACTGCAAGGCACTTCAGAGGGTAGTGCGTACGGCCCGGTACATCACTGGGGCTAAGCTGCCTGCCATCCAGGACCTCTACACCAGGCGGTGTCAAAGGAAGGCCCTAAAAATGGTCAAAGACCACAGCCACCCCAGTCATAGTCTGTTCTCTCTACTACCGCATGGCAAGCGGTACCGGAGTGCCAAGTCTAGGACAAAAAGGCTTCTCAACAGTTTTTACCCCCAAGCCATAAGACTCCTAAACAGGTGCTGCTGCTACTCTCTGTTTATCTAATATGCATAGTCACTTGAACTATACATTCATGCACATACTACCTAAATGGCCCAACCAACCAGTGCTCCCGCACATTGGCTAACCGGACTATCTGCATTGTGTCCCTCCACCCGGCCAACCCCTCTTTATACGCTTTTGCTACTCTCTGTTCATCATATATGCATAGTCACTTTAACAATACCTACATGTACATACTACCTCAATAAGCCTGACTAACAGGTGTCTGTATATAGCCTTACTACTCTTTTTTCAAATGTATTTTTACTGTTGTTTTATTTCTTTACTTACCGACACACACACACACATACCTTTTTTCCCCCCGCACCATTGATTAGAGCCTGTAAGTAAGCATTTCACTGTAAGGTCTACACTTGTTGTATTCGGCGCACGTGACAAATAAACTTTGATTTGATTTGATTTTGTTTACTTTTGAACCAGTGGTCCCTGAAAATTGCATACTATGTCACAGATGGGCAGATATGTTCACCTCGCTCTCCCCCTTTCTGATTCTCTCTATTTTTACATATTTTTGATATTGAATGCTATCAGATCTTCAACCAAGACCTAATATTAGATTAAGAAAACCTGAGTTTACAAATTAGAAAACAAATTGATGCTCATTTTATTTATTTAATTAACATAGTTATGCAACACCCTTACACTCAATAACTGGTTGTGCCACCTTTAGCTGCAATGACTGCAACCAAATGCTACCTGTAGTTGTTGATCAGTCTCTCACATCGCTGTGGAGGCATTTTGGCCCACTCTTGCATGCAGAACTACTTCAACTCAACAACATTTGTGTGTTTTCAAGGATGAACTGCTCGTTTCAAGTCCTGCCACAACATCCAAATTGAGATTTAGTCTGGACTTTGACTCGGACATTCCAAAACTTCAAATTTGTTGATTTTTAGTCATTTTCATGACTTGATTGTTTGTATTCAATCATTGTCTTGCTGCATGACCCAGCTGCGCTTCAGCTCACAGATGGATGGCCTGACATTCTCCAGTAGAATTCTCTGATACAGAGCAGAATTCATGGTTCCTTCTACTAAGGCAAGTCGTCCAGGTCCTGAGTCAGCAAAGTATCCCCAAACCATCACACTGCCACCACCATGCTTGACCGTTGGTATAGGGTTCTTACTGTGGAATGCAGTGTTTGGTTTTCGCCAGGTATAATGGGACTCATGTCGTCATATATTTATATAAATAGAATGACCGGTACACGGTGGGAGGCACAGAGATGTTTGACACCCTGGCTGACCTGATGGAGCACTACAAACGCAAAGGCATCGAGGAGATGTCTGGAACCTGGGTGCACCTCAAACAGGTAAAGACTTACAGGACTTACAGTTGTAACCCCATACAGGTTACAAGAGTCACCATGAGTGTTGCAGTAAAGTTACAACCTTACACAGGTCGGATATACTGTATCTTATAATGGGTTCACCTGAATGACAAGTTAGAGCCATATCCGAACAAATCTTGACTTATTCTCCTCTCCTTCTCTTTCCTGTCCACTCCATCCTTCTCTCCTTCAGCCCTACTTCTCCACCAGAGTGAATGCAGCAGACATTGACAGCAGAGTGAGGCTGCTGGACCAGATGGCCGAGAGAGAGAACGAGGGAGACAAGAAGAGCAAAGCAGGATTCTGGGAGGAGTTTGATGTAAGTCGATGTTTTTGATGGAAGGAAGATGTGATGTTTTGAACAACCCTTCTTAACCTCTTCCTCTCTATACTCAACCTGGTCTCAGAGCATTTCATATTATTATGTATGTAAATTCGAGACACTCCATTTAGTATGATATGTTAAGTTTCTTATTGTATGTATTAATGTGTGGATAGGGGCCTCCCTGTTGGCGCAGTGGTTAAGGGCGCTGTACTGCAGCACCAGCTGCGCCACCAGAGACTCTGGCGCCCGGGAGGTCCGTGGGCCTAGCGTCATCCGGGTTAGGGAGGGTTTGGCCGGTAGGGAAATCCTTGTCTCATCGCGCACCAGCGACTCCTGTGGCGGGCCGGACGCAGTGCGTGCTAACCAAGGTTGCCAGGTGCACAGTGTTTCCTCCGACACATTGGTGTGGCTGGCTTCCGGGTAGGATGCGCGGCTTGGTTGGGTTGTGTATCGGAGGACGCATGACTTTCAACCTTCGTCTCACCCGAGCCGTATGGGAGTTGTAGCGATGAGACAAGATAGTAGCTACTAAAACAATTGGATACCACAAAATTGGGGAGAAAAAGGGGTAAAAAAAATCTATAATTAATTTGTGGATGACCAGTAAACCCATTTTATATGATATGTTATGAATTACAATTCTTATATGTTACAAATTTGCAAAACGTACTACATGTTACGAATTTTTTAAAAGTATGATATGTTATGAATTCTAGCAAGGTGGCTAGCGTTAACTACTTGGCAAATTTTTAGCTAGTCTAGGGTTAGGGTTAAGTTTAGGGTTAAGATTAGGAGTTAGGTTGAAGGGTTGAGGTTAGTGCTAGGGGAAGGGTTAGCTAACATGCTAAGTAGTTGCAAAGTAGCTAAAAAGTAGTAAGTATTTGAAAAGTAGCTAAAATGCTAAAGTTGTCCATGATTAGATTCAAACTAGCAGCCTTGGGTTGCTAAATGTTCACGTTATACACCCACGCATCCACCCCGAACAACCACCCTACTTTTGTTTTGCTTTAACAATCTATCTTATGTTACCAAACCAAACGTAACATATACTAATTTGATTGTCTCGGATTTAGATTTACTATGTTATGTCTAGTCTATGAGACCAGGATGCTACTGTAGGTTTTCTGAGGCCTAATTTCTTACATGCTGACCACACCAGCTTTGCAAAATAAATGTACACATACACGTTGTTCAATCATTGCATCGAAACTGCTCGCTCGTGTGAACGAGCATCTGCGTAGCCAGGCGCTAAAATAGAACTTGGCAATATTTGTGACGCTTAACGAGCTGCAAATCCAATCTCTCCCATCTCCTCATTGGTTTTTAGGAGCATATACCCATCTAGGTGATTGAAAGATTAACTGAGGTCCACACTCCAGTCCAGTTGGTAGTGGTAATGCACTTCAAAGTTGGTTAGCACCCGCCATATAAAGTCCAAAGAAGAAGCCTGAAGGAGGAGAGATTACTAGAAACTAACTCAGTTTACCCTTTTATCTGTGGAATAATTGTAAGAGTAGAGGACCTTGTGCATTTCAGGTAAAATAACAATTGAATGTTTATATCCCAGGACAAATTAGCCAGCAACAGCAAGATAGCTAGCTAAATTGCCATGAATGTTTAATGCTTTCAGAGTTCGTTTTGATATTTCAACCTGCGTCCTCTGATCTCGTCTGGTGTGGATGGACAAAATCAACATGCGCGCCGGGTGTAGTCAGCATGAAACTGTGTCTGTGTTTGATGCTTTAGTTGGTCATATAAGCTGTGTATGTAATGTGCCTTTGCTCTTGTGCAACATGGTGAAACATGTTCCGTTAGACAAGTCAAAGTGAGAGTGTTGCAAGGAAAAACTAGAATCAAATGGTTAAAGGTCTCACTACTACAGCCATAGGAAACATTTTTACTACCACCATGTGGTAGCATGTGGTACTGCTATTAGAGGCCTCTGTCTCAATTGTCTAATCTCAGAAACCCACAACAAAACCTTGCATAATTGTGTTAGATGCTAAATAGTCTGGCCACGAGAGATTAGAAATGGTCTAACACTAATTCCAAACTGCTTTAACAGCACATTAAAAATAACTTTTCAAATGGTAAAAAAAATATGAGTAACGATTGCACATTATCTGTATGTTTATAAAGAATACATAACACATAATAAACATGCCATATTTATAGAGCATTCATGAATGTATTCACAGTAATACAGTATGTCAGTACTCCACAAATACTGGGAATGGGGATTTGCATGTCTTTAAACATTAACTCATTCTCCTGAAGGTATTCCTGAAAAGATTTTGAGTTGTCACAGCTGGGTTGAGTGAATCTATGTTTGGGATTTTTACAGTCAATCCCTTCCCTCAAGACTGTGAGGTTAGGCCAGGGATTAGGTTACTCTGGTCCTGGAGTACACATGCAGGCTTTTGTTCTAGCCCAGTGAAATAGTAAACACTGGATGTATGTGTAATCCCAATCCTTTAGACCAATTAGAGTTCACCTGAGCTGACACAGGCTAAAAGACAGGATGAGAGGGGCTGATGATGCTGATTAGGAACCTCACTGAAACTCCCCTCATATCCAGGGGACTGGATTAGCACTAGCAGCAGCTTCCACCAGGGGTCAGGGGTCAGGACAGGTTATAAGGCAATACAGGTTGTACACACAAGTTGTACACACAATACCCCATAATGACATAGCAAAACACATTTTTTGTGTGCAAATGTATATAAAAAAAAAACTTATATCACATTTACATAAGTATTCAGACCCTTTACTCAGTACTTTGTTGAAGTAACTTTGGCAGCAATTACAGCCTCGAGTCTTCTTGTATGACGCTACAAGCTTGGTACACCTGTAATTGGGGAGTTTATCCTATTCTTCTCTGCAGATCCTCTCAAGCATAGCTATTTTCATGTCTCACTAGAGATGTTCGATTGGGTTCAAGTCCAGGCTCTGGCTGGGCCACTCAAGGCCATTCAGAGACTTGTCCTGAAGCCACTCATGCGTTGTCTTGGCTGTGTGCTTAGGGTCATTGTGCTGTTGGAAGGTGAACCATCGCCCCAGTCTGAGGTCCTGAGCACTCTGGAGCAGGTTTTCATCAAGAATTTCTCTGTACTTTGCTCCGTTGATTTTTCCCTCAATCCTGACTAATCTCCCAGTCCCTGCCGCTGAAAAACATCCCCACAGCATGATGCTGCCACCACTATGCTTCACCGTAGGGATGGTGCAAGGTTTCCTCCAGATGTGACGCTTGGCATTCAGGCCTAAAGTTCAATCTTGGTTTCATCAGACCAGAAAATCTTGTTTCTCATGGTCTGAGAGTCTTTAGGTGCCTTTTGGCAAACTCCAAGCGGGCTATCATTTGCCTTTTACTGAGGACTGTCTGGCCACTCTACCATGAAGGCCTGATTGGTGGAGTGCTGCAGAGATGGTTGTCCTTCTGGAAGGTTCTCCCATCTCCACAGAGGAACTCTGGATCTCTGTCAGAGTGACCATCGGGTTCTTGGTCACCTCCCTGACCAAGGCCCTTCACCCCCAATTGCTCAGTTTTGCCGGGCAGCCAGCTCTAGGAAGAATCTTGGTGATTCAAACTTCTTCTATTTAAGAATGATAGAGGGCACTCTGTTCTTGGGGACCTTCAATGCTGCAGAAATGTTTTGGTACCCTTCCCCTGATCTGTGCCTGGGACACAAATCCTGTCTTGGAGCTCTATGGACAATTCCTTCAACCTCATGGCTTGGTTTTTGCTCTGACATGCACTGTCAACTGTGGGACCTTATATAGACAGGTGTGTGCCTTTCCAAATCATGTCCAATCAATTGAATTTACCGCAGTTGGACTCCAAGTTGTAGAAACATCTCAAGAATGATAATTGGAAACAGGATGCACCTGAGCTCAATTTTTGAGTCTCATAGCAAAGATTCTGGATACATATGTAAATATGGTATTTCTGTTTATTATTTGTGATAAATTTGCTTTGTCTTTATGGGGTATTGTGTGTAGATTGATGAGTATTTTCTATCTATTTAATCAATTTCAGAATAAGGCTGTAACGTAACAAAATGTGGAAAAAGTCAAGGGGTCTGAATACTTTCCGAATGTACTGTATTTATTCCGGGAAAGGGGAGTGGTTTTGGGCGTTAAATCACTGTAAATCTCGGTATACGGGTTCCAGCCATTCAACCATACTATAGATACAGTGATTACCGTCAAAGATACTGTGGGCTAACTTGGATGTGAGTGAGATAGTGACCTATCTGGTGAGGGTATAAACTTAAAACTTAAAACGTTAACTAAAAAGTATAATTTCTGGCTAAGAAAATCAAGATTTCTTGGTACTAGTACCTCTTGGTATAGTAGTTATCCCTAGGGCATCAAGAATTAAACCTCTCATAATCAGATAGTCAGGATCACACCCAAGCTCCTATCATGTAGTCAGGATCACACCCAAGCTCCATATCCTGTAGTCAGGATCACACCCAAGCTCCTATCCAGTAGTCAGGATCACACCCAAGCTCCTATCCTGTAGTCAGGATCACACCCAAGCTCCATATCCTGTAGTCAGGATCACACCCAAGCTCCTATCCAGTAGTCAGGATCACACCCAAGCTCCTATCCTGTAGTCAGGATCACACCCAAGCTCCTATCCTGTAGTCAGGATCACACCCAAGCTCCATATCCTGTAGTCAGGATCACACCCAAGCTCCTATCCAGTAGTCAGGATCACACCCAAGCTCCTATCCTGCAGTCAGGATCACACCCAAGCTCCTATCCTGTAGTCAGGATCACACCCAAGCTCCTATCCTGCAGTCAGGATCACACCCAAGCTCCTATCCTGTAGTCAGGATCACACCCAAGCTCCTATCCTGCAGTCAGGATCACACCCAAGCTCCTATCCTGTAGTCAGGATCACACCCAAGCTCCTATCCTGTAGTCAGGATCACACCCAAGCTTCTATCCTGTAGTCAGAATCACATCCAAGCTCCCATCATGTAGTCAATATCACACCCAAGCTCCCATAATGTAGTCAGGATCACACCCAAGCTCCCATCATGTAGTCAGGATTACTCTCAAACTCCCATCATGTAGTCAGGATTACTCTCAAACTCCCACCATGTAGTCAGGATTACTCTCAAACTCCCATCATGTAGTCAGGATCACACCCAAGCTCCCATCATGTAGTCATCACTCTCACTTTGATTACCTGAAGTGGCTCAAGGTAAAAACATCTGAAGTCACCCAAATCAAGATAGGGTTTATCAACTAAACTGTATAGCCTTGTCCCCACGTACTCTTCCTTTCGCTGCCTTTCCTTCCAGTTCTCTGCTGCTAATGGCTGGGACAAATTACAAAAATCGCTAAAGTTGGAGACTTATATCTCCCTCACTGACTTTAAGCATCAGCTATCTGAGCAGCTTACCAATTGCTGCAGCTGTACATAGCCCATCTGTAAATAGCCCACCCAACTACCTACCTCATCCCCATATTGTTTTTATTTACTTTTTTGCTCTTTTGCACGCCAGTATTTCTACTTGCACATCATCATCTGCTCGTCTATCACTTCAGTGTTAATTTGCTAAATTGTAATTACTTCGCCACTATGGCCTATTTATTGCCTTACCTCCTTTGCACACACGGTATATAGATTTTTCTATTGTGTGATTGACTGTACTTTTGTTTGTCCTATCTGTAACTCTGTGTTGTTTTTTGTTGCACTGCTTTGTGTTATCTTGGCCAGGTTGCAGTTGTAAATGAGAACGTGTTCTCAACTGTCCTACCTGGTTAAATAAAGGTTAAATAAAAAATAAATAAAAACACCCTCTAGTACTCCACCAGAGGGAGCTCTACCGACTTTATTCCCTGTAGATTCAAGAGCTCAATGGGGAAAAACTCTTTCCTCTAGTCAAATGGTTCCCATACTGTGGGGTCGAAATGGGGGGTGCGGGGGTCCCCCCGGAAAAAAAACATTATTATATATACATATTTTTTTAATTAACTCAGTCCTGTTTCAAACTTCCTCTTGAAAGTTGTAATAGTAGAATGCACAAGGTGCAATTTCGAAATTGGGTAGTGCGTCATCAGTTCCTCTTGTCGTGTCAGTCATTGCAGACCTTAGAGAGCTATTTATAACTTGTCAGAAATGTCCAAAGAGTGGTTTGAACAGTTTGTGTCATGAACAGTGCTTGTGCCCATAGAAATAGACATGGTGTGCACGTGGGACCCGAGATGTTCCCCAATGCTGGAAGGGGGGCCCAGAGTGAAAAAGTTTGGGAACCCCTGCTTTAGTCTGTGGCAGTACTGTGGAACAAATTAAACATTTGTTAATATGGGGGCGGCAGGGTAGCCTAGTGGTTAGAGTGTTGGACTAGTAATCTGAAGGTTGCAAGATCAAATCCCCGAAATGACAAGGTAAAAATCTGTCATTCTGCCCCTGGACAAGGCAGTTAACCCACTGTTCCTAGGCAGTCATTGAAAATAAGAATTTGTTCTTAACTGACTTGCCTAGTTAAATAAAGGTTTAAAAAAAACATGGCTGTTTGAGGGTATTTTTATTTTCAAGAAGTGACCCGTTTAAAGGCCCCTCTATACTGTTGGTTAAGTAATTGAATGCTTGTTGATGTTTTTAAAATTGTATTGAGCTTACAATGACTGTCTTTCAAATCAAATCAAATCAAATCAAATTTTATTTGTCACATACACATGGTTAGCAGATGTTAATGCGAGTGTAGCGAAATGCTTGTGCTTCTAGTTCCAACAATGCAGTAATAACAAGTAATCTAACTAACAATTCCAAAACTACTGTCTTGTACACAGTGTAAGGGGATAAAGAATATGTACAAAAGGATATATGAATGAGTGATGGTACAGAGCAGCATAGGCAAGATACAGTAGATGGTATTGAGTACAGTATGTACAAATGAGATGAGTATGTAAACAAAGTGGCATAGTATAAAGTGGCTAGTGATACATGTATTACATAAGGATACCGTCGATGATATAGAGTACAGTATATACGTATGCATATGAGATGAATAATGTAGGGTAAGTAACATTTATATAAGGTAGCATTGTTTAAAGTGGCTAGTGATATATTTACATAATTTCCCATCAATTCCCATTATTAAAGTGGCTGGAGTTGAGTCAGTGTCAGTGTGTTGGCAGCAGCCACTCAGTGTTAGTGGTGGCTGTTTAACAGTCTGATGGCCTTGAGATAGAAGCTGTTTTTCAGTCTCTCGGTCCCAGCTTTGATGCACCTGTACTGACCTCGCCTTCTGGATGATAGCGGGGTGAACAGGCAGTGGCTCGGGTGGTTGATGTCCTTGATGATCTTTATGGCCTTCCTGTGACATCGGGTGGTGTAGGTGTCCTGGAGGGCAGGTAGTTTGCCCCCGGTGATGCGTTGTGCGGACCTCACTACCCTCTGGAGAGCCTTACGGTTGAGGGCGGTGCAGTTGCCATACCAGGCGGTGATACAGCCCGCCAGGATGCTCTCGATTGTGCATCTGTAGAAGTTTGTGAGTGCTTTTGGTGACAAGCCGAATTTCTTCAGCCTCCTGAGGTTGAAGAGGCGCTGCTGCGCCTTCTTCACGATGCTGTCTGTGTGAGTGGACCAATTCAGTTTGTCTGTGATGTGTATGCCGAGGAACTTAAAACTTGCTACCCTCTCCACTACTGTTCCATCTATGTGGATAGGGGGGTGTTCCCTCTGCTGTTTCCTGAAGTCCACAATCATCTCCTTAGTTTTGTTGACGTTGAGTGTGAGGTTATTTTCCTGACACCACACTCCGAGGGCCCTCACCTCCTCCCTGTAGGCCGTCTCGTCGTTGTTGGTAATCAAGCCTACCACTGTTGTGTCGTCCGCAAACTTAATGATTGAGTTGGAGGCGTGCGTGGCCACGCAGTCGTGGGTGAACAGGGAGTACAGGAGAGGGCTCAGAACGCACCCTTGTGGGGCCCCAGTGTTGAGGATCAGCGGGGAGGAGATGTTGTTGCCTACCCTCACCACCTGGGGGCGGCCCGTCAGGAAGTCCAGTACCCAGTTGCACAGGGCGGGGTCGAGACCCAGGGTCTCGAGCTTGATGACGAGCTTGGAGGGTACTATGGTGTTGAATGCCGAGCTGTAGTCGATGAACAGCATTCTCACATAGGTATTCCTCTTGTCCAGATGGGTTAGGGCAGTGTGCAGTGTGGTTGAGATTGCATCGTCTGTGGACCTATTTGGGCGGTAAGCAAATTGGAGTGGGTCTAGGGTGTCAGGTAGGGTGGAGGTGATATGGTCCTTGACTAGTCTCTCAAAGCACTTCATGATGACGGATGTGAGTGCTACGGGGCGGTAGTCGTTTAGCTCAGTTACCTTAGCTTTCTTGGGAACAGGAACAATGGTGGCCCTCTTGAAGCATGTGGGAACAGCAGACTGGTATAGACTGGTATTTCTCTCTCTCTCCTTCTCCCTCAGACCCTTCAAAAGCAGGAGACAAAGGTGAAGAAGAGCAGAGAAGAAGGGATGAGACCAGAAAACAAAAGCAAAAACCGATATAAGAACATCCTTCCCTGTAAGAGCATCTACTTCTAAAGTGCAGTGATGTAGCCTCTTATCTTTAATCTTTTATCTTCTTCACATTTTCTCTTCCATTTATATTCTCTCTGTCTGATACATCCCCTCATCTCTCTCTCTCATCCTTCCATCTCTACACTCATCCTATTCTCCTCCCAGTTGATGAGACCAGGGTCATTCTGTCATCTGGAGACCCCGATATCATTGGCTCAGATTACATCAATGGCAACTATGTGACAGTAAGCACATGTTATGTCACCTTGTATTCTCAACATCAAATGATAAACCTCTGTTATGAATCCATAACAAGTCTAAACATGAATATGTTTGAATTAATATGATAATATTAATCAATAGGATAATATGATCAAAGACTATGATTGCAATGGGCTTTGTCTCCATGTTGACAATATGTGACATATTTTACTAACTTTCTCCATCTCTTTGTAGAATAAGTTACAAGAGTCCGGTGACCCGAAGGTGTACATTGCCTGTCAGGGCTGCCTTGCAACAACTGTCAATGATTTCTGGCAGATGGTGTGGCAAGAGAGGACAAGGGTCATCGTCATGACAACCAGGGAGGTCGAGAAGGGACGGGTTAGTAACTTTTACTGAGAATTTGAAATCATTTTATTTTAGATTGTATGACTTTTAATATTATAACATAGTATAAACTACCCATCTCATTTTCCTCAAACCATTTCTCCATGTTTGTTTATGCAGAATAAATGCGTGCCATACTGGCCAGAAATGCAGGGTTCCAAAGAGGTGGGGCCGTATGTGGTCACTTGTGTCTCTGAGAGAGATGCCACTGACTACAAGATCAGGGTTATGGAGATCTCCCCTCTGGATCAGGTACCACCTGCTGGCTCCACCCATCATCACCTTTCTTACCACTGTCACCATTGTTACCACTGTCATCACTGTTACCTCTGTCATCACTGTTACCTCTGCCCTCACAGTCATCACTACCATCATTGTCATTACTGTTAACACTTTTACCTCTGTCATCTCTAATGCTGTCATCACTGTTATCGCTATCATCACTATCACCACTGTTATCTTCACTGTTACCATTGTCACCACTGCATCACTGTCATCACTGTTACCTCTGTTGTCACTGTTACCATTATCATCACTGTCACCTCGGTCATTACTTGCAGTCACAGAATAGCTGAGTTTACAGTATTACTCATGTTTCTCCTCTTTGTCTCGTTCCTCTCCCCTCCTCGTCTGTCCCAGTCGGATTCGGTCCGTACTATCTGGCACTACCAGTACCTGAGCTGGCCCGACCATGGAGTTCCCGAGGAGCCAGGAGGGGTGCTCAGCTTCCTCACTCAGGTCAACACAAAACAGGCCGAGTTCGCCAACGCCGGGCCAATGATCATCCACTGCAGGTATATTCAAGCTATCTTCCAGCTGTAAACTTGGTATATTCCAGCTGTGTTCAGGAAGATAAGTGTCAGTTCTATCCATTCTCCATTGTCTAGAATACATTATAAGAATTTCAGATTATGTTGTTTTTCCAGGATTAAGATTAGTTGTTAAGATTAGTTGTTAAGATTAGTTGCGGTACACAGCATTTTAAGTCAACTCACAGTTTATCCTATAGGAATTTTCCCCTTGTGATATCAAGACTAGAGAGGGTTCTTGTACTCTTGTACGTTGTTGGTCCCGTAACTATTTGTTATGTAAGCAGCCATAAGTACAGCGTAATAGCGTATAGAGTGTTTACAAGGCTGTTGCAGTACAGTTTAATGACAAAAGCTTCTTTACACTGAAAGACATCCATAAGGACAAAGTTCTTATCCAATCCACTGGTCTTTATAATATAACCAAACTGTCACAGTCACGTGTGTGTAAAGTGGTCATCCCCTGGCTGAGACCTCTGTTAGTGTGACAACATGACAAATCCCTCTCCGTTTGTCCATGATCACTTTACACCTCCGATCACAGAATTACTTAGATTATCAATACTGTTCTAGAAATTCTGTTTCAATACAGTTAATTCATTTCAGTGAATTGCATTGAGCCCAGTCATATTGTACTGTACTGACAGTTGTCCCTACAACCCCTCTGTTTGTGTTGTGTTTCTGTGCAGTGCTGGAATAGGCCGAACTGGCACCATTGTGGTGATCGACATGATCATCCAGACCATCGACACGAAAGGTGAGTCTCTTTCAGTACCAAAGTTCCTGCATTTCTTCAGATCTTCATGATATTATACTGCATCTTATTATGGCTCTTTTATCCCATGATCCTTGTAATGCCTGTCATCACTGTAGACTGACAACGTTTTTGTTGTGGATTGTGATTCTAACTTCCTGGTTGTCCATAGGTCTGGACTGTGACATAGACATCCAGAAGAGCATCCAGATGGTGAGAGACCAGCGGTCAGGCATGGTGCAGACTGAAGCCCAGTACAAGTTCATCTACCTGGCCGTCTCTGAGTACATAGAGGCCTCCAAGACCTACAACAAGGTGAGGGAGAGGGGGGGAGGTTGCAATAGAAGGGAGAGAGGAATATGGGTAATATGGAATCAAATATATATTGTTCTCCTCTCCCAAGTGCACTGGCTACAGTATATGTCTATTGACAAACTGTGTTGAAAAATAACAAGACAGCAGAGAGAGACTCAGATATCAGCTGACACAGAGGGATCTGTGTCAAGATATACTTTTCACTGTTTTTGTGCATGTTCTTCTGTTCTCCAGACAGATATCTTATCAGACACTGCTTTGTAAAATATGAACATTGACAAAATTGTTTACGGAAATTGCTAATGTTCTGGGAAATTGTTAATAAGACTATGCACATTGACTCACCTTATACCACCCATTATCTCTAACACTCGCTGTCCTCTTCTCCCCTTTCTAGGGAGCTGAGACAGAGTATGGAAATTTGCAGTTCAAACACCAGCCTGCCAGCCGCAAGGTCTCCAAGTGAGTTTGTACAGTGTGTGTCTGTGCACATGCCATTGGAGTCCTGTGCATATTCCCATCTCTCCTCAAAACCACATTGGGTTAAAGTTCTCTGGCGCAGGCTACACAGAGAGAGAGACACACACACATTCAGAGAGAGAGAGAGAGAGACGGAAAAGAGAGAGAGAGAGAGCGAGAGAGACGGAAGAGAGAGAGATGGAAGAGAGAGAGAGAGAGACGGAAGACAGAGAGAGAGACGGAAGAGAGAGAGCGAGAGGTTAGGTAGAGAGAGACAGAAGAGAGAGATGAGCGGATGTAGACATTCTCTGGGACCATTGTTTATCATCGTCGTCCCCCATGTCTCTCCTTCCTTCTGTTGTCCAATTTAGCTGATTGGGCACGTTTGTGTAACCTTTGGAGGCGATACATTTGACTAGGTAGCCCTACTGTACTCTCTCGCTCCGGAAAGAATGGACCAATTAGAAAAAACTAAACTGGACAACAAAGGAGAGGAGGAATCACTTGACCTGTTTGGAATGTCCGGACTGACCAAACTCTGTAAACTTCCACTCGATCAACCAGACCATTCAGGGTTCAAATTACACTCTGATTCCCAGGGATGCCCTGAAAACTGTTAAGACAATGTTAGCAGTGTTAACTGCTATGAGAATGTAGGGACACGGGTTCTTCTTGACCAGGAAACACTTTGGACCCTGGTTATACAGCTGGCTATAGGGATCACCCTGGTAATACAGCACAGTTCACCCTGGTTATACAGCTGGCTATAGGGATCACCCTAGTTATACAGCTGGCTATAGGGGTCACCCTGGTAATACAGCTGGCTATAGGGATCACCCTGGTAATACAGCTGACTATAGGGATCCCCCTGGTAATACAGCTGGCTATAGGGATCACCCTGGTAATACAGCTGGCTATAGGGATCACCCTGGTTATACAGCTGGTTATAGGGATCACCCTGGTAATACAGCACAGTTCAGCCTGGTTATACAGCTGGCTATAGGGATCACCCTGGTTATACAGCTGGCTATAGGGATCACCCTGGTTATACAGCACAGTGTTTGGTAAGGTCAGGGTGCTGTCAAGGTATTGTCAGGGTAGTGTTCGGTAGGGTCAGGGTGCTGTCAAGGTAGTGTTTGGTAGGGTCAGGGTACTGTCAGGGTCGTGTTTGGTAAGGTCAGGGTGCTGTCAGGCTACTGTCAGGGTAGTGTTTGGTACGGTCAGGGTACTGTCCGGGTACTGTTTGGTAGGGACAGGGTACTGTCAGGTTACTGTTTGGTAGGGTCAGGGTACTGTTTGGTACGGCCAGGGTACTGTCAGGGTAGTGTTTGGTACGGTCAGGGTACTGTCCGGGTACTGTTTGGTAGGGACAGGGTACTGTCAGGTTACTGTTTGGTAGGGTCAGGGTACTGTTTGGTAAGGTCAGGGTACTGCCAGGAAAGTGATTGGTACGGTCAGGGTACTGTCAGGGTAGTGTTAGGTAGGGTCAGGGTAGTGTTCGGTAAGGTCAGGGTACTGTCAGGTTACTGATTGGTAGGGTCAGGGTACTATCAGGGTAGTGTGTGGTACGGTCAGGGTACTATCAGGGTAGTATTTGGTAGGGCCAGGGTACTGTCAGGGTAGTGTTTGGTAGGGTCAGGGTAGTGTTTGGTAGGGTCAGGGTAGTGTTTGGTGGGGTCAGGGTACTGTCAGGGTAGTGTTTGGTAAGGTCAGGGTACTGTCAGGTTACTGTTTGGTAGGGTCCGGGTACTGTCAGGGCACTGTTTGGTAGGGTCAGGGTACTGTCAGGGTAGTGTTTGGTTGGGTCAGGGTACTGTTTGGTAGGGTCAGGGTACTGTCAGAATACTGTTTGGTAGGTTAAGGGTACTGTCAGGGTAGTGTTTGGTAGGGTCAGGGTACTGTCAGGGTAGTGTTTGGTTGGGTCAGGGTACTGTTTGGTAGGGTCAGGGTACTGCCAGGAAAGTGTTTGGTACAGTCAGGGTACTGTCAGATTAGTGTTGGGCATGGTCAGGATACTGTCAGGGTCGTGTTTGGTAAGGTCAGGGTGCTGTCAGTTTAGTGTTTGGTAGGGTCAGGGCACTGTCAGGGTAGTGTTTGGTAAGCTCAGGTACTGTCAGGTTACTGTTTGGTAGGGTCAGGGTGGTGTTTGGTAGGGTTGGGATAGGGTCAGGGTAGTGTTTGGTAGGGTTAGGATAGGGTCAGGGTAGTGTTTGGTAGGGTTAGGATAGGGTCAGGGTAGTGTTTGGTAGGGTCAGGGTAGTATTTGGTAGGGTTAGGATAGGGTCAGGGTAGTGTTTGGTAGGGTCAGGGTAGTATTTGGTAGGGTTAGGATAGGGTCAGGGTAGTGTTTGGTAGGGTCAGGGTACTGTCAGGGTAGTGTTTGGTAGGGTCAGGGTACTGTCAGGGCACTGTTTGGTAGGGTAATGGTAGTGTCAGGGTAGTGTTTGGTAGGGCCAGGGTAGTGTTTGGTAGGGTCAGGATAGTGTTTGGTAAGGTCAGGGTACTGTCAGGTTGCTGTTTGGTAGGGACAGGGTACTGTCAGGGTAGTGTTTGTACGGTCAGGGTACTATCGGGGTAGTGTTTGGTAGGGTAAGGGTACTGTCAGAGTAGTGTTTGGTAGGGCCAGGGTACTGCCAGGGTAGTGTTTGGTAGGGTCAGGGTAGTGTTTGGTAGGGTCAGGGTACTGCCAGGAAAGTGTTTGGTACAGTCAGGGTACTGTCAGGGTAGTGTTTGGTAGGGTCAGGGTAGTGTTTGGTAGGGTCAGGGTAGTGTTTGGTAGGGTCAGGGTAGTGTTTGGTAAGGTCAGGGTAGTGTTTGGTAGGGTCAGGGTAGTGTTTGATAGGGTCAGGGCACTGTTTGGTAGGGTCAGGGTACTGTCAGATTAGTGTTGGGCATGGTCAGGATACTGTCAGGGTCGTGTTTGGTAAGGTCAGGGTGCTGTCAGTGTAGTGTTTGGTAGGGTCAGAGCACTGTCAGGGTAGTGTTTGGTAAGGTCAGGGTACTGTCAGGTTACTGTTTGGTAGGGTTAGGATAGGGTCAGGGTAGTGTTTGGTAGGGTCAGGGTAGTATTTGGTAGGGTTAGGATAGGGTCAGGGTAGTGTTTGGTAGGGTCAGGGTTGTATTTGGTAGGGTTAGGATAGGGTCAGGGTAGTGTTTGGTAGGGTTAGGATATGGTCAGGGTAGTTTTTGGTAGGGTTAGGATATGGTCAGGGTAGTGTTTGGTAGGGTCAGGGTAGTATTTGGTAGGGTTAGGATAGGGTCAGGGTAGTGTTTGGTAGGGTTAGGGTAGTGTTTGGTAGGCTACTACTAACTGAAGATCTAAAGAGTGCTCCTTTTCTTACACACAAAGAAGCCTACATTTTTATCTCAGCTATTTGAAGCTGCAGGTTTCTAACATTATGTCCTCTCTCTTGTACTGTCTCTCTTTTAGAAACAAGGAACAGGAATTGTATGAAAACCTAGCCAAAGGAAAGAAAGATGTGAAGAAGCAGAAGTCAGAGGAGAAGAAGAGTGGCTCCGTGAGAAAAAGATAGAGGATGAGAGAGCTGTGTCCTGATGATTTAATATTGAATTTGATATCAACTTTTTATTTTAAAATATGTATTTGAGTGTTTTTTGATATCAAGCGATAAAGTTGATGTCTGTGATATAATGAAGATTATAAAGCAAAGTACTGATAGATTTGGGCCCTGGGCCGTGAACCATGGAACCATTCTGCACCCATGCAAATGGTAATGTATTGACATTTTTGCTGACAATAAAGGCTCAGAGTAATATGCATTCATTTCTTTCTTTATCACAATTGTATTGTATCCATGGGTGCAAAGCCTATAGAATATTCTACAATGAATATAATAAAATGCCATGACCACGGGATCTAGCACAGCGGGGACACACTGCCTTTCCAATGAAAGTTTTAGATAAGACATATCTCTATAATGAGCTATTATGTTAATAGACTAACATTGGCAACATCACTGGGCTCCCCCAGAGTCGCCGACGACCCGCAGTGACTGCTCCCAGTGAGAGGAAAACATTGAGCGAGATGAATGAACTTTCCCCCGCCTCCCTCTTCTCCGCATGTAGTACAGAACACAGTCTGCTCTCCAAACAGTGATAGTGAAGGAGAGCGAGGGAAACTTTGAAAACCTTTGTGTGTGTAATGTTTATTTCTGATAGCTTATTTCACTTTTGTTGAATGTTTTTCACGTTTTGGCAATGTTTCCCATGCAAATAAAGCAATTGTGAACAGAGAGAAGGCCGTTTAATTAAGGCGGAAAGGGCACAGACCTACCCAGTTCCCACTTTAGGAAGAGGATTAGTGGAATACAAACGGCTCGCATAAAGCTCCGTAAGGAAGAGTTTACACTTTCCGAAAGGAGGGGAGAGGGA